>NC_092815.1:79820531-80030531 GCF_023375885.2 Dermacentor andersoni | reverse complement strand
TCTGACCTCATCAGCGACGTCATGGAGGCATTGTTTCTTTGGTGAAATATTTCCAGTTGGATATCTGGCAAGCGCCATTGCCGCTGCCATCACTGGTGGTTCGGCCGCGAAGACGACGCTATTGTTACGCCGAGTTTCGTTTACTTGTCGTAATTAGTTAGTTCTCAATGAAGTTGTAAACGTCACAGAATTCCCGTCTGCTGTCAATACATGGGCATCTGCGGAGGGAGTGTGGTTACAGAAAACGGCTGTAGCTCTTGTTTAACGAAACTATCCCGAAACGAATTGCATGAGAATTAGCCGCTAAGACTACTCTAACATTACACCGAGTTTAATTTACTTTCCGTAAATACGTAGTTTACAGTGACATTGTAAATATTGTGGAAATATCGTCTACTGTCAGTACATAAGCTTCTACAGGAGGGAAACGTACAGCCGCATGTTTGTCCCCTAGAATAAAACACGTCTTTCTAAGTTTCATTCAGCTAATTAACTAGGAAGTATGCTCAATCGGAAGTTACAAACAAACGTGTTTTGTTTCGTGGACTCCCTTGGACTGCACCCCTCTCAACGCATATCGTCGCTCGCGTCGAGGCTCGGTTTAACGGCCACCTGCGTCTAAACGGCGCTCCGTCGCAGCTTTGTCGACAACAGCTGCGTCTTTAGAGAGTCGTCGTAAAAGAGCCATTGGTTGTGTGTCACAGCGCCCACAAGGCCATCATCACTTGCGTGACAAGATAAGGATAAAATACAGAGAAAAGATACAACAAATGGTTGTGTATTTCTTTGTACTTCGCGTAAATGACATATACATTATTATATGTACAGCTACATACCAACAAAACTGTATACCAACATAATTTATACCACCATAGCCGCTTCGCGGGTCAACCACCTTCACAGGGTGGAATGGCTCCTCAATTTTTTTATTGACCGCAGTTTGATTCTCTGTGCAACCACTGCTAGAGAAAGGCTACATTTAGAGCTTCCAAAAGTGTTCCAGTGTGCCACGGTTTCCACGCAGTCCGGATGTATTTAGTTCCTTCTCGTAAATGCGATGTTTTGCTCAGCAGGGTGTACAAACAGGCTCGAATCATTTCCTTTCAAGTTTACAGCTGAGAGCCCGTCAGGGACGCTGCAGCTGAGCCTTTGCATGAGTCGCACGAGGATGTAGAACATGTTCATGTGGGCTAGCTTCTCTCCGGGGCAGGTGCGGGGGCCCATGCCGAAGGAGATCAGTGGACCGGCGTCCGTGCGCACTTTTCCCGTCACAGGATCAAGGAACCGCTCGGGCCGGAACTCTTCGGGCTTTTCCCAGTTCCTGGGGTCATGATGCACTCCGTAGATGTTGTACATAAGGGCCGTGTCCTTGGGTATGTTCCACTTTCCTGCGGAAAACGAGCCTGCTTGGTTAAATACGCAGCCGTTTGCTGTTTCATGTCTTGGCAAAAGTGGGCTCAAGGTGTGCGCGTAATATGGGGCCGGATTCACTAACTGTCTTGTTCGCAAGTGCTCTCTGCCATTTGCCGGTGGATTTCGCTGCTAATATTTCCAGCATTAGAATTGGTTAGCGTTTCCTCTCGCGAACAAATCGAGCATCAGAGCTCTTTGTGAGTATGGGCCCTGATTATTTGGCTAAAGGGCTGTTTTCGCGTGTCTTCCTCTTTGTGTCTCCTGTGCTCACGGGCAACCGTCGCGGTTCCTCACGTAATAGAATGGGAGGCGGATCGCCCCTAGATTCAGCTGTTTGACTTTCGGGCGGGCTACGCTTCGCGGTCTGGCCACGTGTGAGGCGCCGGCCGGCGTTCCCGCGGATTGCGTCCTCCGCAGTGGGGTGGGGAGGGGGTGGGGGGTGGAAATGAGCGAAGCACAAGAAAGGGCCGTAAGGACTCATAAGCGCATTCGAATAGAGGCGGCGACGCCGAACGACGAAAAAGGGAACAGCTTTTGCGCCAACGCTCTTTTTGTCATCGGTATGCGTTGACCATCTGATTCACGTGATGGCGCCTAAAGGGCATGCGTTCATGGTGCCGCGAAGCAAGATGAGTTTACTGCTCTGACTATGGGGGTTGATGGGCTGGGTAGTTCTCCATTTTTTTGCCTCTCTTTCCTTCCTAACCCATTTTTTCTCTCCCACATCGTATGGCAGCCAACCGCATGCACGGCCCTATGGTTAACATTCCTGCCTTCTTTCTGCTTTATTTATTTCTCACTCTCTTTCTGCTCTGTTTGCAATAGACTTTGTCACTATAGCGAATGTTTGCTGCTATAGCATTTAGCCTCACTTAGTGTTCCAACTGTTTTTCGGCCCTAAGGGTGGGCAACCCTGAGCTCTTCATGCACAAGAAAGTGGCGCGCGCGAGTAAGCACCGACCAAGGGAGCTATGTTAGCGGTGACGAACGCAAGCTGCAAGGAACTCTCTCGAAACAGGGCCCATATTCACAACAAATTTCTCAGATAAAACTGTTCGTAGGTAGCCAGCCAGTCACGATGTCGGGCATATCATTAGCGAAGGCGGCCCTACAATTTCAAGCGGCAATGGCGTACGAAAAAGTTTCTGCATTCAGCGCCAGCAGCTTTGTGAGCCCAGCTCCCGAGCCTGGAAATCAATATACCATATGTTCAGTAAAAGTTAACGGGCAAGCGAAAGCTACTAATACGGGGCTGTTATTTTTTTTCTCACTGTTTATTTGAGTGGCTCGCGCTTCTCTTGAAATGAGAACTCACCGACTCGGGTGTCCGTAGTTGTGTTGTGCGGTAGGCCGACAGGTGCCGCGGGATGCATCCGGAGCGTCTCCAGCAGGCAGGCCACGGTGAAGGGAAGCTTCTCGCGGTCACCGTGCACGGGCGGCACGCTCCCTTAGCATAGAAACGGGAAAACGGGAAAAAGGTTGTTGGTGAGTGAATGTGCGAATCCGTGAAAAAAAAAAAAAAAGAACAGGCGAATTACTATGAGAAGACGTAGGTAGCTAGGTAGCTAATCTGAAATTTAATCGTTGGGATAGGTAGTGTCGAGGACGGACCCCAAGGTACTCATTTGCTGTAGCCACCTATTGTTGATAATGAGATTTATTGCCGTAACTTCTCTAATTGCGCACGTAATTGCGGAAATTGCTTTGTATCTAGAGGCTGCAATCCATGCACTCGAATAGTAAACATAACGTTACTGTGATTTATACTTCTGTCATTTTAAAAATTCGGTGCAGCTAAAAAAAAACGTACTGTACACTATTCCGTAAGGGAGACCTTGACGTGGTTTATTCCTATAAAGTGAAGGGCCATGTCTAGCACATATTAAACAACGTGGTCACGGAAGCGTGTACCATCGCATATATCGACGATTAAAAGGTACTAGGTATTTCCATGTAGTTCCTCCATGGAGTGCCACAATGGTCGGTCACTCACTCACTCACTCACTCACTCACTCACTCACTCACTCACTCACTCACTCACTCACTCACTCACTCACTCACTCACTCACTCACTCACTCACTCACTCACTCACTCACTCACTCACTCACTCACTCACTCACTCACTCACTCACTCACTCACTCACTCACTCACTCACTCACTCACTCACTCACTCACTCACTCACTCACTCGCTCACTCACTCACTCTAGGTGTGAACCTAGACTGAGTGGTGCGAGGCTCTTCTTACCGATATTGTCTTCAATTTCTTTTTGAATTCTAGCTTGGATGCTTGGTTCCTTCGCCATCCGCAGCAGGAGCCACTGAAGTGTAGCAGTTGATGTGTCAGCTCCACCTAGGAGGATTAAATAAGTAAATAAATAAATAAATAAATAAATAAATAAATAAATAAATAAATAAAGCAGACAAATCGAGAGCACAGTTCAGGTAAAGGAAACAGAAACAAATTAAATATCCCATATAAATGCTTTAACACGAGACAATAACCAAACTTACATGCAAACGCGAAGGTAAGATGCTTGTTACAATAGTTACAACTATAATGCGAACGTCAAATCGGTTGTACTTTACTGCGTCACTCACTACGTACCTACAAAAACAGAGTGCCCTCCAAAAAATAATCCATGAATCACGCGAGAAGTTAGTAAAGCTAAGCGACGTTTGAAAAGGTTACGTAGGGCAACAAAAACAAAAGGCGGGGATGATTCAGAAATTAGCGGACGGCATCGCAGAATTCAAACTTACAGCTAAACATGCTAAACAGCACTACTTCGATGTAACACTACCCAATTTTCTTGTTAATAATCCCCAGAGGTTCTGGAATTACTTTCCTGCCAATAAAAATGTTACCATCACGTCATCTTCCCGAAGAAAAAAACTGCTAAGGCTAACGTATATAACGATGCTTTTCGGTCATTGTTTTCTATAGATGATAATATTATTCCCGCAATTACAGCGCAACATTGCAGGAAAATCCATAAACTAAACATTACGGACGCCGGTATTTTCAATCTACTGCTTAAACTTGACCCCGAGAAAGGCAGTGGCCCCGTAGATATACCTAATACTTTCCTCAAAAGATATGCAGAGTGGCGTATTAAATATCTTGGCCTGAACATTTTGGCCTAGTTTTCCTGAAATCACTTACGATTATCAACTACCTCATGACTGCAACACTGCAAGCGTAATCCCAATCCACAAGGGAGGTGACACAACATTACCTTCAAATTTCAGACCCATTTCACTAACGAGCACATCACGTAAACTTCTCCAACACATAATCTTAAAGCACATGACAGTACTCCTAGAGCGCATTAATTTTTTTCTCGCCGAACCATCATGCTTTTCGCAGTGGTCTATCGACAGAAACTCAACTAAGAGAACTAGTCCACGATCTTGCTGTTACAGTTACTAACCGCGGTCAAACTGATTTGATTCTACTCGATTTACTTAAGGCTTTCGATTATGCATATAACAGCAAATTGAGAGCTAAAGTTGAAAATGTTTTTGGCATGGGATAACATTCTGCTTGGATAAAAAGCTTCTTAACTAACGGCTCGCAATTTGTGGTTTACATAAAAAATGCTTTCTAACACAGTCGCAGTAACATCCGAAGTCCCTCAAGGGCCTGTTCTCGGACCATTGCTTTTCTTACTCTATATTAATGGTATCACAGCTAACATCAATTGCAGCATAAAACTATTCGCGGACGGGTGCGTCCTTTACAAAGAAATTAATCATTACAATGATCATATTAAATTGAATGATTCTTTAACTGACATTGCTAATGGGTGCTCTAAATGGCATATGAAAGTCCGCGGTCATGACTGTAACCAGGAAAACGGTATTATCAATCTTTATGTACGCAATTAACGGCACTTCACTTAACAAAGTTGAAGAACACGAACATGTAGGTGTCACATTAACCTCGGAGCTGAAATGGGACATACATATCAGTAATATAATTTCAAAGGCGCTGCGCAAATTATTTTTCTTAAAAAGAAACCTGACACTCGCCACCACGTCAACGACGCTGATAGCCTAAACATCATTTGTAAGGCTTGTTCTCGAATACGCTAACGCAGTCTGGTTTCCGCGTACACTGACTAACATAAGCAAACTAGACTCAACACAAAGGAAAGCTGTGAAGTTCATTCATAACAAACATAAACGTACAGACTCGCCAACAAATCTGTTAACCGTGTCCGCTTTGCGAACGCAATCCGCAAGAGCGAAACACGCTCGCTTAAAATTCTTGTTTCTACTACTAAAAAATAACTATAGGATAGACACCTCCTTATACATTTAATTTTCCCAGGCTTGACCTACGCGTAATAAGCATGCGCGCACATTGGCAGAATTTGTATGTAAAAATGACACGTCTAAGTATTCTTTCTTGCCGCTCACAGTAGCAGAATGGAACCAACTTGACACTACTGTCACCAACAATGAATCATTATCTGAATTTATTTCACAAATAGAAAAGAAAACTGTGTGTGTGTAAGAGTATCTATGCATGCAGTGGCATCGGCACAGCTTGCTTTGTTCATTAGGGAATTTTAATAAAGCTCATTTGCGACAGTTTATTCGTTTGCCATAATGATTCTCAAAGGCTCGAAGTTTAATTTTAGTTGCTTCTGTTTTATTGCTTGCACCGTTATTCTCCTTGCGCATTTCTCGCAAAGCTTCTTGTCTTTCTTTCTTTTGTTTTGCTATTCCGTTTGATCTTAACATTGTAGTACTTGTATAGTATGTATAACTTGCAATGCTTATGTAATTTTTTTTTACAACCTGGCACTTTATTTGCCTTGCATGGTATAGATGAATTATTGTGCTGCCCAACTGCCACGCTCTCGAAGGAGAGCAGCAGTATTGAAAATAAATAAATAAATAAATAAATAAATAAATAAATAAATAAATAAATAAATAAATAAATAAAGTTGAGAAGGTAGTTCGAATGTAATCTGAGATGTGAGCCTTTTCAAGCTACCACATAGAGAAAATTTTTTTCTCTCGTCTCTATGTGCCTACGGAAAACACAAACGCGTGTCGTGCTGCATTGAACTGTTGACGCCGATGTTTAACTTAGCAGTGGCAGGGGTTGCGGTTGTCGCCAAGCATCGGCGTTTGTCATGCGATCAGTGGACTGAGAGCTTTTAAGAAGAATGGTGCACTTTCTTAACGCGTCTTCCAATTTACTCCAATAAGTTTGGAAATGTAGCTCTTGCGCACATTCGAGCGGAACGAGCGTTGGCATTGTTCGCCATTTATCTGGCGTAGACGTTCTTCAGAAATTGAATAAATAAAAAAGAATGTTGGGCACAATTTCTCTGAAAACATTAACGAGGCTAAAAAAATATCCCAGTTATTTTCGTGCCAGATGATTCATAAGGTAGCAGATGAACTACAGGTGAAATGCAGATTAATTTTTTTTTATTTGTGGCTTTCTTGACGCCTGTATAGTATGTCAAGCAACGTTTGCTGACTGAACATCTTGAAGGGGCAGCGCGAAAAAACGAAGACAGAAGGCAGGAACACACAGGACAGCGCTGAACTCACAACTAACTTTATTCTAACTAACTTTAACTAACTTTATTTAAATTTAACTAACAACTAACAACTAACAACAACTAACTTTATTAAATTTAACTAACTTTATTAAAAAAAAAAAGGGTCGCGTTGTGTAAGCATGCCATCGTTATATTTGCATGATAGTGAATTTGAATATTTAAGCCGCCTCATAGCGTAGCATTAGATTAAATGGGTTTGCATGTTTTTTTTTTTTTTGCCTGCGCACTGATACTGACGCCATGGATGGGAGAGCACGTGGCTATGGGTTGTGTACATAAGTGTGTGTATGCCTTCGAATAAAGTTAGTTGTGAGTTCAGCGCTGTCCTGTGTGTTCCTGCCTTCTGTCTTCGTTTTTTTCGCGCTGCCCCTTCAAGATGTTCAACCAGTACCAACTCGCCCAAATGTCGATCCTTCTGCAGTTTGCTGACTGGGTGTGTAATGTGGCCTTCAATAACATGATAAGTCCAGTGAAACAGTGGTTGTGGCACTATACCGGTTTTTTTTAGAGTTAATAAATATTTAAAAATTGCGTGTGGCGTACAACCCAAATGTAAACCTTGAGCTTGATTACTCAAACTGACGGACAATATTGTGTAGGAATATAAAATGCATAGCTTAATCGTTAAACACTCGCTGATGAACTGTTTAACTAATTGCTTTAGGGAACATGTTCCAATGTATGAATTGAAGCCAGGGATTTCTCAAAGCACATTAACTTGGAAGAAAGTTTCAAACCCACACCAATATTGAAATAATCCCTTTCAAACTGGCAGTGAAGTTGCACTGTCATTTCATTGACATAATTTTAAAGCAAAACGACTTCTTATGGATTGAATCACAAGGATAAATGGAACATCAATAAATTTTGTCACACACTTTGGGAATGCATATCCCGAATTTGGTGTCATCCTCACACTTCCTTCCAAGTGGATATGTCTTGCCATTGCGCCTGCTACATTTCATAAATTGCAATATGTGTGCCGCAATGCAATTAACTTAAAGGTTAATCAGTAGAATTTTGGTAAATACTCGATTACAAATATAAATTTCTTGTGCAAATAATCTCAGCCTTTCAAGCAATCCAGCTCTTTGAGTAGAATTGGGCTACATGCTATACGCCTCGTGCACCGCCTATAGAGGCGCCACTGAAAGCCACCTAGCGGACGCTTCCAACCGTACACGCGGGAGCAGTAGCAGACGACAACCCTTTGCAGCAACGATGGCTGAAGTTCGCGGCTGCGAATTCTCCTTTGTTCGGGTGCCAGGCTGCTGCTTCTGCGGTGACAGCTGTAGGGAAGATGCTGACCTCTGTGCGAGCGGGTATGAACACGATATGTTACCGGTGTTTGGGACAACATGGTCCACATACGTGTAAGGTGTGTCCCGCAGACAAACGCCATGAACCCCATTTACATGACGTGGAGCTCATATTGGCTAGCCGATAAATTTTGTTCAGTGATGCGATTTCTCGATGGTATTTTTTATTCTACCCTTGCCGCAATGCTGTTTCTGTACCTGAATAATAAGCACCCGTCGTTAGTGCAGACTTATATCAAACAAATCCGCAGGGTGCAATCTCTGCATATGCCGTTGTGATTTTTCTGCCGATGAATACATGTGACATCGCCGAATAACTGCAGTCGAAGTCGCCTCAAGAAGAGTAATTGCCAATTTATTGATGGAAACGCGTACACTAGCCAACGAAGTCACCAAACACACGGGTTAATAAAAGCGCGTGTTAGTGCTGTATACCGCCGATGAACTACCGTTCCCGCTGCAGTTTGTGCAATTTTAAATTGCCCAAGGGGGCTGCTTGGAAACGTACAAAGCCAAAGACTGAGTAGCTTTTCAGTACTTTCTTATATTACTAGAGAGAAGTGCCACATGATATATTTAAAGGCAGAGCAGCGCCAGTCAAAGTAGATGAGCGCTGGCGGCAGGGCCCGGTTTAGTCGTCTGCAGCGTAAGTATAAGAAAGAATTCAGTTTAGTACAAAACTCACATGCAAGAAGGGACTACGTTGTGAAACAAACAAATCACTCGGCATGTTAAGTTTGCTCAGGCAGCATCGAGGTGTGATGACTTCCCAAACGGGATGCGAACTTTTCAGCGAGAAATGGAACAAAAATACCACATGCAGCAGCTATTAGCAATTCTCGCCCTCAACTACCTGTTTTCTAAACACATTTTCAAAAACGCAAAGAATATCTAAGATGCCCTCGGCCGAAAAGAATAAAGCTGTTAAAGAAGCACTTCCTTGGTATCATTCCGATAAGACACAGCGTGATTTATACCCTTTACAAACAAGGCAGGGTGATAACTTCGCAGCTCAAAAGAATCGACAAGAGTTATGCATGGAGCAACTAGCAACAGTTAAACATGTGCGAGGCCACGCATAAAATAGATGTAAAAACTTGAAGAGCACGACAGCTGGTGCGAGGATTTACCGCGCCACATGAAACCAACAATTTCAGTTCTTGCAAACTTCAATAGCTTTAACATACAACGCAATGCGCTCGTGCAGTCGTGCTGCCTAGATAGCGCTACGCGGTAAAGAAGCAGAAAACATTATAAGCGGCAAACAGCATTTCGAACTTTAGCGAAATGCCTTTAAACCTCATGCAGCACTGCAGACGAACTTCGTTGCTCACGCGTCTAACTATGATCGAGTGGAAAAAAACACCGACGAGACAAAGGAAAGGATGAGAACAAGAAATTTCCCTTCGAAGCGACGATCCATTTTTGCTACCGTTGCTCCCGCTGATGAGGCTTTGCCAGGAATGATTAGAACCGTATCCCGGCACGTTTTCACCAGTATTTGAGCCCCCCACCCTGCAACAATTGTTCTTCGACATTCCCTGAAGCTTTGGCCACCCCACACGTGCGAATGGTGTTGCCTATCTTGCTCTGAAAACCGGAATAAGACAGGGAAGCACGATCAGCGGCACAACAAACTACGGCGCGCGCCAGGCTCCTCTCCCGCGTGTTCTGCGCAAGGCCGCCACCAGTGGCGCGTCCGTCGGCGTGCACGGCGCCTATAGGCGATATTTAAGTTAAACCTTAAAAAAAAGGACACTCCATGTATCGGACTCCGAAGATTGTTTTGAATTAGTTGTCCGATGGCATGGACGCGAAAATGGCCAATATTTGTTTGATGCTGTATTCGCGAAGACGTCCCTTTTTACCCGTCTGTATTGGAAGAGGAACCTAGTACGACGACTTGCCGGTGAATAAGACGAGCTGGAGAAAGTGAGAGAGAGGGAGAGAGAGAAGAAGGAAATTGCGACGGGAAATAAAGATTAACGGGAATAGAAGCCCCATGTTTGTTACCCTACACTCGGGGATGAGCAAGAAGTGATAGAAAAGCGAAAAGGAAGGCGAAGAAAGAAAGCACAGATTCGATATGTAACGTGAGTGTTTGGGTTCTTTAAGAAAGTCAACTGAACGTAAGGGTTTAGTAGTGCCCTCATGGCTTTCTGGTGCGACGATCGTCAGTCTAGCCTTGTAAGATCGTTTGCTCCGAAAGCGGCTGTTCATTGAGAAGTGTTAAGGACCACATCTGTGTTCTTTCACGAGCATAACGGAAAATAACGTATTGAATGACTTCCCGGTTGGTGCAGTAGTCACAGGCACACACTGTAGCTCAATTCAGCGCGACATACAAGACAGTTCGTAAAAGCTACACCAAGCCACCGGCGGCAGATTACAGTGGCCCCGACACGAGATAGTCACGATGGGAGAAGGAGCTGGTGAAGGGGGTGCAGACGGTGCAGGCGGGTCTGGTCAAAACTTGCCGAGTTTTACGTAGACCACGTTGCATCAGGCGCGAACATGAAAAGTTTTGCCGCTGCATGTGCTCTTGATAACCGAACGCAATCTTCATGAGCAGACGGAGCAGCTGCAATGCCATGTTCGGCGTTGCCCGTGATGCCACAGTAGTTTGGAAGCCGCTGAATGGTGATGTCATGTTTACACACGACCTAAGCGCTATTTCCTTGGCTCAGTCACGCATTGTTCACTTAAAGCAGAGTTGGCACATCTGCACCGGGTTGCCATAGATTATATTGAAAGAGAGTGGGAGAGAGAGAGAGATAGAGAGCAAGAGAGAGGGAGAGGTACTATACCGAGAAACGGCTCTTGTCTAGCCTCCCTGTTAGGGTTAGGCAGCCTCTAACATCAGGGACATCTTAGGGGTCCACGAGTGGCCATTTGCTTCAGCGGGGGAAAATGATGAATAGTTACATTATATTGTGATCGGGCATAACAGTATTTGCATTTTACAGACGTATGTGGCGCAGGACTTAAAAGACCTAGATCAAACAGGTGACCTGAAGGCGACTTTATCAGACTCGTAAAGACTTTGATATCTTTATCACTGCGCAGAAAGGCTTTTCGCTTATGCCTGTTTCATAAAGTATTTCATCATCATATCCTTAGCAGTGAGCTCATTCTAGCATCTACTTATCTGGAACCTCGAGTTGATTCCCGTCATAAAGTAAGAGGTACAAACAGGCTTTCATTTTCATTTATTCCACATACAACGAACGTCTGGAACCACCTTCCTGATGATATCGTGTCAATCGAAGACTGCGCACATTGCCTCCGAACCTTGTTTGCTTTTCTTCACCTGTGACCATGCACGTGGCCACATGCGCTGTTTTACGCAAGCGCTGTCGCGCCGTATTTTCCTTTGGTCCAGTTCAGACGTCGCTAGCTATATATATATATATATATATATATATATATATATATATATATATATATAAACTTGTAATCGTTACTGCTTTTCACATGTATCCCACTCCCCTCTATTATGCCTTGGCGCTTGAGGGTAAGTGAAATAAATAAATAAATAAATAAATAAATGAATGAATGAATGAATAAATAAATAAATAAATAAATACGAAAACAGCGCGGAGTGGGGGACCAGTTCTCGAAGTACTTACCATTGAAGAGGTTCATCGTAACGAGAATCAAGTTGTCTTTGGTCAGGTATTGCGCATCATCTTTGTCTTCCTTGATGGCTTCTTCTCGGGCCGTCAACAAGGCGTGCGTGAAGTTTTCTGTGTTACCTGTCGATGGGTAAAGGCGACGCGCTTTTTTGTTGCCGCTGCACTAACCAAGATATCGTGCGTCGGAAGTTTATTCCCGCCCGCTGACATAACTGGGAATGAACGTGCTTCCATGCACGATACTGCTTCACTTACGAGCAGACAGTACCTTTTAAATGATTCAAACTGATGACGAAAGCAAGGAAGGCCGAATTACACTGAATGTTTTATTGTCTGGCTCGACCTTGTGACGCCACAGAATAAGAAAGAGAGAGAGAGAGAAAATAATGCAGAGAAAGGCAGGGAGGTTAACCAGAGGTAGTTCCGGTTGGCTACCCTGCGCAGGGGGAAGGGTTAAGAGGGATAAAAAGAGAAACAGAGTGGAAGGGGGAGATAGAAAGAAAGGGAGACAAGCACGAACAAAGCACGTACACTACAGAACGCTAGGGGGCGGCATTCTTAGAGTCTGTCGTGAAGCCCCGTAGACCGCAAGAACGTTAATAGCGCGAGTAAGGCCTTCAACGCGGATGTTCTTTCGGAGCATTGGCCTAAAGCTTTTAGTTCTGAAAGTGGACGATTGTCCAGCTGGTCCAGTACCCTGCACATCACTTGTCTCTCAGCACTGTATCGCGGGCAGACACAGATAATGTGTGCGAGCGTCTCGTCGATGTTACATGTGTCGCACGTGGGGCTGTTGGCCATTCCTATGAGGAAAGCGTAGGCGTTTGTAAAGGCAACGCCTAGCCACAGACGGTAAAGCATGGTCTGTTCACGTCGTGGTAATCCAGGCGGGAGGTGCATCCGTATGTCCGGAGACAACGAACGCAACCGACACAGGGTGAAAACATTTGAGTCCCACAGGGGCAAAGTACACTCACGGGACATCAATCGCAGCCCAGCCGCAGCGTCTGTTCGCGAAAGCGGAATGAAGACTCGTTGACCACTTTCATGTGCCGATCGGGCGGCTTCGTCGGCTTGGTCATTCCCGCTGATTTTACAATGTCCTGGAAGCCACTGAAAGATTATGTTGTGTCCCTTATCATAGCTTTGATGATATATGTGCCGAATTTCTGAGGCCAGTTGTTCATTGGGTCCGTGGCGCATTGGGCTTCGTATGCACTGAAGGGCTGCCTTGGAGTCACTGAAGATTGTCCATTGTTGCGGTGGTTTCTGCTTAATGAAATCAAGTGCAGCACGGAGCGCCGCGAGTTCTGCACCCGTCGATGTGGTCACACATGAAGTTCTTAATTTGATTTCCTCAGATTGTGCCGGGATGATGACTGCAGCAGCAGCGCTGTTGAGTTTTACTGAGCCATCTGTGTATACATGTTTCCGGAATCTGTGCACGTTGTGAATGTGCTCCAAAGTTGCTTGCTTCAAAGCTTGCAATGGCGCTCCAGCTTTCTTTCTGACTCCTGGAATTGTCAGGTGCACTTGCGGCCGGTGCAGACACCACAATGGATCTGACAATCGTGAAGCGGGCGTAAATTCTGATGGCAAGTACGACTGATGTCTTGCAATAGTTTTAGCAAAAGTTGAAAGTGGCCTTTTTGCTGGCAAGCGAGCAAGATGGTGTGAGGGAATCCGAGTCAGGTGTCGGATGTGCGCTCTCAGGACATCTGTATCAATGTAGACTGTCAACGGCGCGTCTCTGGCTATGGCCATTGTCGCAATCGATGACGTTGTTTTGGGAAGACCGAGACAAGTCCTGAGTGCTTGGGCTTGCACGCTCTGGAGTTTGCGAATATTCGTAGTACAAGTATTACCTATTACAGGTAAGCTGTACCGCAGGAAGCCCAAAAACAGTGCTTGATATAGTTGCAACATTGACGGTACTGTTGCGCCCCAGGACTTCCCGCCGAGAAACGCAAGAAGGTCCACAATGGCGGCCAAACGCTTTGTCATGTACGAGATGTGAGGGCTCCAAGACAAGTCTCTATCAATGATGACGCCAAGAAATCGGTGCGTTCGTCTATATCGTATGATTTGGTCATTAATCCGCAAAGCATACGGAGACATCGATTTACGAGTAAAAGCAACGACTGCACATTTCTCAGCAGAAAGCTCCAGGCCTTGTCTTCTTAGGTATCTTGACACAGCCGTTGAGGCTTTCTGAAGTCGTGCGCGGACTTGTACACGTGTCACGCCTGAAGCCCATATGCAAATGTCGTCTGCATATACGGAGAGCTGTACAGTTTGCGGTAACGAATCAGCGAGACCAATGAGCACCAAGTTGAAAAGGGTAGGGCTGAGTACTCCGCCTTGCGGTACACCACGACTGGTATAGCTAGATGGCGTTGGTCCGTCCTCAGTCAAAATAACGAAAGATCTTCCATGCAAATAGTTGCATATCCAGCGAAAGGTGCGTCCACCTATCCCTACAGCTTCTAAGGCGTCCAGAATTGCCTGATGATCTACATTGTCGTACGCACCTTTAACATCAAGGAATAGGGCCGCAGTGATTCGTTTCAGATGTTTCTGGTGTTGTACATATGTTACAAGGTCGATAACGCTATCTATTGACGAGCGGCCACGTCGAAAACCAGCCATTACCTCTGGATAGACGTTGTAGAATTCCAAGTACCATTCTAGCCGTGCAAGTATCATTCTTTCCATTACCTTGCCGACACAGCTGGCCAGTGCTATTGGACGGTAAGATGACAATTCCAACGGGGATTTGCCAGCCTTGAGGAGTGGAACAAGCCGGCTGGATTTCCACGTTGTAGGGACCAAGCCGTCACGCCATGATGCGTTGTATAGGCCAAGAAGGGCATCTCTGGCCTCTTGACCAAGGTTTACAAGCGCAGAGTATGTGATGCCATCGTGTCCTGGTGACGAAGATCGCCTGCAATCAGCAAGTGCGGCCTCCAGTTCTTCGATGGAGAAAGCAGCGTCCATACGAGGATCCCGGGAGCAAGGGGGCACAATGGGAATAGGTGCGCAAGGTGAATACGTGAGCGCCGGACCCGCGATCCTTGCGCAGTAATCTTCGGCCACCTCGACTTCTCGGCGTCCTTGATGTAGGGCTAGAGACTTAAATGGACGACGCTGTTGAGGAGCTGTTCGAAGACCACGGATTGTTCTCCAGACAACCGACAGAGGTTTACGTGGGTCGAGAGACTCACAAAACGACTTCCAGCGTTGATTGTGCAGTACAGCAAGGCGACGCTGAATTTTCTTTTGAATGCGTCTGGCTTCTCTAAGGTCGTAGAGAGATTTAGTCCGTCGGTACCGTCGCTCCGCTCGCCGGCGGATTGCACGGAGGCTCTGTATTTCCGAATCAAAATCTGTGTATTTTTCTAATGGCCGAAATGAGCGCATAGCATCCTGCATAGCCTTGGCGATCTCAAATTCTAGTGTGGACGAAATGCCTTCGTGGCATGCGTCTTCCATAAGGGATTTAAACACGGGCCAATCTATTGTTTGTTTAAAATTTGATGGAACGGATTGGGTGAGGCCTTTTATCTTCAGGTAGGTAGGAATGTGGTCGCTTCCGTGGGTTTCTATATCTGCGAACCAATGGACGCAGCGAGTGAGACATCGCGAAACAAATGCTAAGTCTAAGCAACTACTGTATGTCCGGCCGCGCAGAAACGTGGGACTGCCATCATTTAGACAACAAAGTTCATGGTCGCAAGCAAAGGACACGAGGTTTCTTCCTTTCGAATTTATCTTGTTGCTTCCCCAAAGTGAATGATGCGCGTTGAAGTCCCCAACAACAATCCATGGACCAGGTGTCGCATCTATAATGTCACTCAGTCTCTGCCTATCAAAACGACTTGATGTACAAAGGTAAGCGCCCACTAAAGTAAACGCAAGGTTTTGTTGTTTCACGGTCAAACACACATACTGATTAGTGTCATGTGGCCGCACTGGATGAACAACATAAGTCAATTCACACCGTATGTAGATGGTCACTTTGCTAATGTCAGTACAAGTCGATGACACATGAGGTTCATAGCCTGAGATCCGGACGGGTGTCTGTAGCTTCGGTTCACAGACGACAACAATGGGGAATCGATTGGTGAAAACGTAATGGCGGAAATCACTGCGGGATTTCAGGCCACGGGCAATCCATTGCATAATAGATGCTTCCTTGACTTGTCTGAAGAACGGCTGACGCGGTAGAGCCATTGTGCTTGCTACTCGAGGCTCGCAAGAACCGGATCCAGGCCGTCCAGCACTTGTAGTGCACCTCGAGCAGATGGCGTCTGCATGTCGTTTAACAACACGCGAATGACATTCATTAGAGATCTTATTATGGCGATGACTTGCTTGTCTTGACCTCGCACGTGATCTGTGCCCTCATTGGTTCGTCGGTAGTCCACCGTCGACCTTTGTTGGGCTGGAGGACTTAATGTCGGAAGTGCAGGCCAGTCGTTTGCAGTAGAGGTATTCACTGCGTCATCAGACACCGTGTTGTTAGTGTGGGTGAGCGCCTTGGGAGCACCAGCCTCAGGAAGTATCGGCTGTCTTGCGACGGTATCAGCATTTCTAGTAGACGAGGATCGTCTACGGTGACGGCGGACACTACGCCGTCGTACTTTGGCGGCGGCCGCTCTGTGAGTTGAGTTGTCTCTCACCATTTGTTTGAGGACTTTCCGCTCTGTCTTGTGTCTCGGGCAGTCTTTCGACGATGCTTCATGGGGACCGGAGCAATTGGCACATTTGAAGTGAGTCGCACGGCAAGCATCTGCACTGTGCTGCTCAGAACATCTCGCGCACACGGTCGAATTTTTGCATATGCCGCTGACATGCCCGATCTTCAAACAATTACGACACTGAAGTGGTCTTGGAACGAACGGTCGCACTGGATGACGAAAAAATCCAACTTTCACGTGGGACGGCAAGCTACCTCCCTTGAAAGTTATCCTCACACAGCGTGAATCTCCTAGGCGACGGATTTCAATAATAGGAACATCTGCTGTGGCGGGTTTGACCAAAATAGGCAGATCGTTGTCGTCGATTGACTCATCGACATCATAAATCACATCTGATATAGTATTGCTGTCCTGTGGTATTATGGTGCGAACATTTATCTTGCCCAGCATTTTCACTGTACTCAAGATATCCAATGCTGCTCTGTTCTTGACATCAACCGCGAGAATGTTCTTACGGGTGTTAACTCTCATATCCGTGATCTCATTTGGAACAACAGCCTCTAGTGTTACAGATACGGCTTGCCTGTTTAGCCGATTCAGGTTGTCGGTCGGCGTCACGGGTAAGAAGAGGATGGTATGAGCCGTGTCATGGGCCTTTGCTGCCGCCGTCGTCCTTGTTGAAGACGAGGAGGCAGTGACGATTCTCCTCTTTCCTTTTTGCCTCACAACTGTCAAGTAGTCGCCGTCATCCGACAGATCTTCTTCTGAAGCAGAGTAGTACAGCAGGGTGTCCTCGCTGCCTGTGTCACTCATCAGGTGATTGCGCTTCCTCGGAGCGCTCGACGCTGTGACGTCGGTCTCCTCCGGACGTCTAGCTGACTCCGCTTCCATCGCCGAAGGTCTCGGAAGCGGCGCCTCCCGAAAACACGCAAAAATACTCGCAAAATGAGAACAGTAGAAAACGGGGTTCTACACAAGAGCCACTTCTTCGTCTTCCGTCCCACAGAATAAAATGTACGTAAATAGTTGCGTGACAGTTCCGTACAGTTAGCAACCCATTCCGTCAATACCGTTCCCATTGTGAATAAATATTTCTAGCTCTAAGAGGTGTTTTACGCCAGGGATAAGATGCAAGCGCATACGGGAGGCTTACCTAACTTTATTTAAGTTGTCATTTGAAAGAAATTATATCAATAAATAAAAATAACTTTTTTTTGGAGGCGCTTACTGCGATCGACGTGCAATAAAGGAATCTAAAACCTCTGCGGGATATTTGAGCGAACACTGAGAAGATGCCAGGCGTTGTGCACGCTTGTGTTCCTATAAACGTCTCCATTTGTAGTACTAGCTGTGACAAATGCATACCTGGAATGTAGGCTGCCTCAGCCTTCGTGAACAGCCTGCGAAAGATCTCCTTAGACTCGCAGAACAGTGCCGCAATCTTTCTCTCCTGCTTAATAAACAGAAAGGCGAGAAAGGGCGCGATGTCGCTGGGTACACCGTTGGGGCAAAGTTCGTGGAATCGGCGGTTGAAGATTTCCAGGCGTTCCACTTCATCTTTTTCCTCGCGCAGCCTACGCAACAATATTTTCGTTAACGTCACGTGAATAACACACACACACACACACACACACACACACACACACACACACACACACACACACACACACACACACACACACACACACGCACACGCACACGCACACGCACACGCGCACGCGCACGCGCACGCACACGCACACACACACACACACACACACACACACACACACACACACACACACACACACACACACACACACACACACACACATATATATATATATATATATAGTCAGATTTCTTACACATTTGAAAGATTATGATCAGATTACTGAGCAGTGCAGCTTAAATACGCGTTTGCCATCCAATTCAAGTATTACTTTGTTAAAAGGAATACTATCGTTTTTTGGGAAACTTTGGCGATTTCCGCAAACATTCGTCGCTCTAGCTCGCTTTCTTGAGCACTGCTTATGAAACTATGTTTAGGTTCTACGACGGGCACGACAGGTCGTGTGAAGACGTACACTGCAGTCGAGCTGCTGAGTGAAATTATTGAGTCGCGGCTGATTAGTCTGTTTCCTTTGGTTTTTATTGAGCTCGCGAGCACAGTTTGAACTAGAACAAAACGGATCACATACCTTGTGCCGTATATAGACACACCTATGACCTTGCATAATATAGAGAGGATAGGCTTCCTTGTGTCCATGATGTGCGGTCTTTCATTTAAGGACTCCACAAAGGCGTCGACGATATCGGTGCAAAGCTTTCCCAACGACTCGCTGACGGCGTACTTCCTGCGGTTGAATAACATTCATCATGTGAACAGGTAACCACAAGTCTTCAAGAGGATTTCATAAGAAGATAACACCGCTCTTAAGAAAGAAACTGAAACATAAAGAGCTACAAACGATGAAAGGTCTATACGTCGCATATGACAATATTCCCACCCCCCTTTCATTCTTCTTCATTCGTTTTCGTTGTATAATGTTGCCTGCAAAGAATCGGCAGCGGAAGCTGAAACATTGTAGCATCGTTGTACAAATAACGCTTCCTGCGTTCGGTTGTGTGTACATTTAGAAAGTGACATCCTTCTTTTCTAAAATAGAAAATAAAGTATGCATAGGAAATCAGAATCCATTCAAGGCCCGAAGTACGTCGACGTGGGCAAATCATACTCGCCTCACAGCTGACCAAGCGACCTTTCGGAGCGCCTTCCAATGGGGGTTGTAATCCTCAAACACGATGTCGTGGTCGCCTTGGTTTTGCAATGCGGCTGAAATGAGCAATATATGAAACAGAACTCAGATGAGAAACCTTCCGTTCGCAGTACACTATCACACCCGTTCTCCTTTGAAGCTATGTGGTCGCCAACAATACTGTCACGAGAAATGTAAAATAAAGTGTAACGCCCGTCAGCACAGATCTACATTGAAAGAAAAAAATGATAAAGAAGCTAGCTTCCGCCTTCTGATTTCTTAGGGGCGACACAAAATTATGCAAAAATACTACATGGTATCGTGAGACTAGATTTTCGAGTAGGGCCAATTCAATTACCCTAAGTGTCCCACAAGCGGGCACAGAAGACTTAGGAGCCGTATTATGGGCCTCCCTCCAGCTGCAAGAGCGGCGCTGATGCCCGTGATTACAGTACTAACGTGGTTGTCACTTGTGTTGTAGCGTGCGCAGTGTATGTTTTATTATTTTGTTCTTTGTTATTTCTTTGTTTTATGAATAGTCCTTGGGATTTTAGAATAGTCAGCCTTTAAGGTCTACGCTCCCACGTTATTGACTCCATTATGCATTAGTTATTGTAGAGTAATATGTTACAGCGCAGCAACTAAAGAACAGCCGACTTTCGTTCCTCCCATTTTTGCGAAACTGCAAGACTTGGTCGAACCATCCGAAAGGTCGAACTAACAAACAGCTGTAAACTTACCAAACTCAAATCTTTTTTATTGCTTTACGTAATCTGCAATGTACTTTTCTTTTCTCTTGAAGCGAGACTCGGGATGCCGTAAAGAGCGTCGACATCATAGATCGCTTTCTTAACGTTGGACTGAAAAGGAAACCAATCTAATGAAAATTATGAAACAGCTTCATGACTAGGGAAGCAATAGCGTCATCTGCTGAATTTCTTGTGTTTTCAAGCTTTTAACACCCGCTGAATGCATGAGGGGGCACCGGTGAGGGGGCATGAGGGGGCACCGGCGTTTGAAACAAACATGCTGAAGCAAGGTTTGGGTACTGGCTAGTTGGTATACCATGGTATCAATCGTCACTTACAGCGCATACAAAGACGAGGGACAAAAAAGGACGACGAAGACAAGCGCTGACTTTCAACTGATTTTTATGTTGAGAAACAAACATATATATACTGAGACACCAAGAGAAAAGCGCCCCCTACAAACCATCAACCCGACATGAGTATGCATTCAAAATTCATGACCTAAGATGAACGAGAGCGCATGTGCGGCCTCAGAAAAACCAGTTTTTTGTCTGTTAATGCAATTGATGGCTTAGTAATTGAGTCACCATCGACAATCGCTGCTGCTTCAATGATAAGTTTGGTGCATTCATTAGAATGCCTAGCTAAGATAGTGGTTTCTTCAAAAAGCGGGATACAGCCGCATTATGCGCAATTAACACCTAGGAAGCCTTCCCGCCCTTTGCGCACTTTATTGCTGTGTTCTTCTAACCTAACGTTAAGACATCTACCTGTCTGCCCTACATAAGACAGACCGCATTTCAGAGGTATCTTATACACAACACCTTTCGAACAAACTGTATACTTTTTCTATGATTAATACTGCAAATCCTACGTTCCTTAGCAACAAGATTGGTTCTGACACAAAGCTGGGCAAGTTGTTTTTTGAGCAGAGACTACAACGTCGATACCTGCTTTTTGTCCTATTTTTTTATGTCTGCGGGAGATTCCATGAATGTACGGGATAACAGCTCTTTTGTTTCTTCGGTCATGTACCTGAGGCTCAAAGCTGTGAGGATCGGTGCTAAACTTACTACGCAAGTTCTCCGAGAGTGACACAAGAAGGTTGCTCGGGTACCCTGCCGCCCTCAACCGAGCTTTATGTGAACTGAAACTAGGTTCTATCAAATGATAACAGGATTTAGTTAGTCCATTATGCAAACATGCCTGAACGATACCTCTCTTAACGAGTTTTGAATGGGCAGATGCATAGGATAACAGATGCTTGATAACAGAGGCTGTAAGAGAGGTATCGTTCAGACTTGTTTGCATAATGTACTAACGAAATCCTGTTATCATTTAATAGAACCTAGTTTCAGTTCGCAGAAAGCTCGGTTGAGGGCGGCAGGGTACCCGAGCAACCTTCTTGTGTCACTCTCGGAGAACTTGCGTAGTAAGTTTAGCACCGATCCTCACAGCTTTGAGCCTCAGGTACATGACCGAAGAAACAAAACAGCTGTTATCCCGTACATTCAATGAATCTCCCACAAACTTAAAAAAATAGGACAGAGAGCAGGTATCGACGTTGTATTCCCTGCTCAAAAAAAAAAAAAAAAAAAAAAAACTTGCCCAGCTTTGTGTCAGAACCAATCCTGTTGCTAAGGAACGTAGGATTTGCAGTATTAATCATAGAAAAAAGTATACACTGCAGTTTGTTCGAAAGGTGTTGTGTATAGAATACCTCTGAAATGCGGTCGGTCTTATGTAGGGCAGACAGGTAGATGTCTTAACGTTAGGTTAGAAGAACACAGCAACAAAGTGCGCAAAGGCCGGGAAGGCTTTCTAGGTGTTCATTGCGCACAATGCGGCTGTATCCCGCTTTTTGAAGAAACCACTATCTTAGCTATAGGCATTCTAATGAATGCACCAGACCTATAATTGAAGCAGGAGCGATTGCCAATGGCGACTCAGTTAGCAAGACATCAATTACATTAACAGACAAAGAACTGGTTTTTCTGAGGTCGCACTTGCGCTCTCGTTCATCTTAGGTCATGAATTTTGAATGCATACTCATGTCAGGTTGATGCTTTGTAGGGAGCGCTTTTGTCTTGGTGTCTCAGTATATATGTCTGTTTCTCAAAACAAAAATCAGTTGGAAGTCAGCGCTTGTCTTCGTCGTCCTTTTTTGTCCCTCGTCTATGTGTGCGCTGTAAGTGACGATTGATACCATGAACCAAACAATTTTTCTTTCCGTATCAATGAGCGGTTTCTCGCTGGGGCGTTCTAGTGCGTTAGAATCAATTGAAATGTCTTATTAATCGAGGTCGAATTCACTTGTGCCTCGTCCTTGTTACTTTATGGATGCATGTGTTAGCGCTGTTACAATTTTCAAATCAAGTATGCATCAACTCACCCAGAAATAAGTTTTAATGAATTACTAGAGTCAATTGTAACAAATAAAACGCCTGCCCTACCGCGACATCTGCTACTTCGTTTGCTCACTCGTATGCTCACCCATTCTAGTTGGAAAGCGGCCAGCGAAATCATGCCGTCGCTCCACAAATGCTTCCCGAATAGCCGAGTGGCTGTTCAGCATCACCACAGGCCTGTGGGCCATCCACACGGTGAAGACGTCGCCGTACGTCTTGGACCACTCGGCTGACTTGGAGTGCAGGTTTGTCGCGTTGCGCAGAGCTGCACGTAATGAGAAGGAAGGATTGTTAGGCAAAAGTTTGGTTCATGCATCACGCCAACACTTTAGGAATTACACGAATGTAAAGCTCGAAACGAGGCTCTTGGTTTGCGTAGACTTAAACGAGATCGGTCTCTACTCGCTAATTAATCATGTTCGTTAAAGAAACAAGTTATTTAATGAACTAAAGCGGCAGTAAAGCTGCTTAGCGGTTTCCACTCCAGACTTGCAAGATCTAACGATGGTCTACGCACAAGGTCAATTAAAACAGATTGGAGTAACCTACAAGGATGAATCAATCCTTTAACCTATCTTTGGAAGGATTGACTAAAAAGATATGATATACATTGAAAACCTAGAGAGAGAGAAAGAGAGAGAGCGATACGTTTATTAATTAAAAATATGTACATATATCAAAGGAAACCGCTGCGGTTTTTATGGTGAGGTGCCTAGCTTAAGTTAACTGTTTCACTCCTTAACAGGTTCAGAAAACAGCGCTTTTGAGTGTCTGTCCTGTCGCCGTCCTTCACTCACGCTACAATCTCCTCGCTGTAGAATACCAACGAGCCGTCTCCTGAGTTTTGCTTAAAGACTGCCTTTGTATCTCCTGCACATCGTAATTAAAGGGCTAGCGCAGTTAGTTTAAAGCGACTGCATAAGACTAAATCACCAACGATTACAAAGTGCCTGCATTTAGGATTACTCTATCTTGGAATTTATAATACAAAGTAATATGTATGAGCTTAAGCAAAAGAATTACAGCTCGCTAGACAGATCTGCCTATAAGAAATAAGAAATAATTGATTTATCTCGGTTAGTCCACAATAGTTTTCCGTGCCTGTTACCATAGACCTTCCAACAAAAGTGCCAGAGGGAACTCTTGAGTTAGTGTCTACGGGAGCTGCGGGTATGGTAGCTGAGCCAGCGTGGGAACGACAGTTAGCACATGGATTCGCCTAAGCTGGGCGTTTCGGCTTGAAGCAACTATGTGACTTCGCAAATTGATGATTTTCAACAAGGCATTCCGCAACAGGCGTCACAATTCGCAGTGATTGTGCATGTGTGCGGAGACTAATTGCCTTGCTTTGTTTAGAAAGCTGTGAATGCTTGGAAAGGTATAAATCATAATTAAGGGCTAGCGCATTTAGTTTAAAGCGACTGCATAAGACTAAAGCACCAACGATTACAATGTGCCTGCATTCAGGATTATGCCATCTTGGAATTTATAATGAAAAGTAATATGTAAGAGAATAAGCAAAAAAATTACAACTCGCTAGGCAGATGTGCCTATAAGATATAATCAAGTTATGTCGGCTAGTCCACAATAGTTTTCCGTGCCTGTGACCATAGAGTTACCAATAAAAGTGCCAGAGGGAACTCTTGAGTTAGTGTCTACGGGAGCTGCGAGTATGGTGGCTGAGCCAGCGTGGCAACGACATTTAGCACATGAATTTGCCTAAACTTGGCCTTTCGGCTTGAAGCGACTTTGTGACCTCGCGAATTGGTGATTTTCAACAACGCCATTGCGCTATAGGCGTCCCAATTCGCAGTGATTGCACATGTGTGCGGAGATCAATTGCCTTGCTTTGTTTAGAAATCTATGAATGCTTGGAAAGGTATACAGTTAAAATGTAATAAATAATGTCATGAGTGCGCTTGAAGCCACAAGTACGAAGATTAGACAAATCCGTGTACTACCCATCATTCCCGTGGTAGCTGAACTACTCAAGCGCCAGCATTCTCTCTAGTAATTTTTGTAGGAAACTCTATTTGTGTGGCTCACTTTGGCGTTGTGCTAGTACTTTCGCCTGTGTGACACGCTTTGAAAATAGCTATACACGGCTCAACGCTGACAAGCGAGGTGCTTTGGGCACATTTTTCTGCGCTACACTTAATTTACTACTTGATACCACCCCTAAAATCAGTTTTACCACCGGCACCTCAACAACAACAACAACAACAACAACAACAACAACAACCGCGACGTAAGTGTTAAAGTTTTCTGTTTGAAAGGTTTTTGCAAATACGATTCTGCGGACAAGAGATAGCTTTAAGGAATATTTTTCAGAACTAAACCTTGCGCTTCAACAGCGTAGAATGCGCCGTATCATGAATCCTTTATACCTTGGAGAGAGTATTATTCCTGCTATACGGACAAGAACGTGCGCAAGGTCCCGTGTATGCTACAGAATGTAATAACTATTGAGGACGTTCAATCAAAACACTTAAGGTTCCACAAACATGCGACACTAATTTATCTTAGATCTATCACAGTCGCTTTGTCAAACAACAACATCGATCAAACAGCAGCGTCTGGGACGCGATTACGCAGTGGTAATCGCTAAGCGCAAAACGCTTCGCATTATGACATAAACCTACTCATCTCACATTTCTAGTCTTCGTTTATACGTAGGTAATGCTTATTAGTGTTCGGCAGGGCGTACGCGCTTGGGCAGTTTGATTTGGTTGCTTCAGAGGCGCCTCATTGTGGTACGTGTCCCCGATGCGCAGCATGACTGCCACTTTGGCGTTTCAAGGCCTGGCAACTTTCTTCAACTGTCGGTGGGGCAAAGCGTTCTAGAAGTCATTTCCTTGGAATGCACTGTATGCATATTGGTGGTATAAGTTTATTGTGTACGCCTATTCCCATTGTTGTCTCATTCCTATTCCTTTGGTCAGATTCATCGCAGGATTTCGCGAACAGTAGTAAATAATTTCGTGATACAACCGTCGGTCTGCGTTTCCCCTGCTCTTCTTCGCCATCTGTCGTAATGCGGTAGGGACCATGCTGTGCGCAAGTAGCTGTCGGTTTCTCATTGCTTGTGCCAATTGTAGACGGCTGCATCGCTTCGGCGATGGACAAAGAGCTTCAGGATAAAAAAGATTCCGGGTTTGTGACCTGCCTCAACGTGTGTGTATATATATATATATCGCAAAATATTGTTTAATCTGTTATAAGTCGACCATATTGAACTTTGCGTGATCGGTTGCACAGTTGGGTGCAAAATTTATTAAGCACCAATAAAGATTGGCTAAAGGCTTAGCTTGGTTAAGCCTGGAAGATTGCGAAAGCAATACCCTTGGCTGCGCCTTATTTCGGCTGATGGTGTGGACATGGTAGCCCTTTGTTAAACTTATGGCTATACATCATCCGACATAGCGCAAGGCAGCGCGCCGAACCCTGCGGGGAGCCGAGCTGTAGCCCCATTTATCCTCCTAGCATGACGTCACACCAGCGAGCACCCTCGGTAGCGCCGCAGCAGCGGCGCGCAAGGCTTCGCCTCCACCATCGATGCCGCGAGCTGGGGCCCTGTCTCTCGGTCTGGCGTGACGTCACACCAGCGAGCGCCCTCTCTTGGTAGCGCCGCAGCAGCGGTGCGCAAGGCTTCGCCTCCACCATCGATGCCGCGAACTGGGGCCCCGTCTCTCGGTCTGGCGTGACGTCACACCAGCGAGCGCCCTCTCTTGGTAGCGCCGCAGCAGCGGTGCGCAAGGCTTCGCCTCCACCATCGATGCCGCGAGCTGGGGCCCTGTCTCTCGGTCTGGCGTGACGTCACACCAGCGAGCGCCCTCTCTTGGTAGCGCCGCAGCAGCGGTGCGCAAGGCTTCGCCTCCACCATCGATGCCGCGAGCTGGGGCCCTGTCTCTCGGTCTGGCGTGACGTCACACCAGCGAGCGCCCTCTCTTGGTAGCGCCGCAGCAGCGGTGCGCAAGGCTTCGCCTCCACCATCGATGCCGCGAGCTGGGGCCCCGTCTCTCGGTCTGGCGTGACGTCACACCAGCGAGCACCCTCTCTCGGTAGCGCTGCAGCAGCGGCGCGCAAGGCTTCGCCTCCGCCATCGATGCCGCGAGCTGGGGCCCCGTCTGTCGGTCTGGCGTGACGTCACACGGTCACGTGACGCGCAGCTGTGTAAGGAGGCGCCACGACCACCGATGGGCCGAAAGTGCGAGCAGTATTGCTTCCGCAATAGTAACTACATCACCAGTGGCACCATTTGCAACAGCAATAAAATTGTGCTGCAAGGTGGCGTCAGAAGTGCATGGTTTCACGGAGACATTGCTGATGTAGTCTATAATGACACGTGTATTTGTCTTCATCGGGCGACACGTTTCACCGCCTAACAAATGTCATCGCACAGCGCACGACGCGCTTGCATGTGTGGGAAGTTTCTGGAATGTTATCGATGGTTCCATCCACTGTCTGTGACCGAACCTTGTGTAATCTGATTGCATGTGTGCGCGACGCGAATAATGTAGAATTTTGTGGAAGGCGCGCGGGTCCCAGCGATTAGTCTGGAACATTCGACGATTGATGTATAAAAGCCGACGCGCTTGACCCGTCGAGCAGATTTCGACGACCGCCAATCGTGTTCGCCGCTACCGTTGTTCTTTGAGTGTAGCCTGTTTTTGAGGGCACAAGTTCGCCCAACAAAACGCTCGTTTCGTTAATCACAGTTTTGCTGCCTTCTTAACCGTCACTACCACGTCACAATACGCAGTTCTTGCTCGAATTCGAGCCTGTATAGGGTATCGGGCATTTCAAACACGGATACGTTCTAGCGAAAGGACTATAGCATGACGAAAAAAAAAAGTGTGCATCGAGGGGGCCTCAAACAAGCGCCTTACGTTTCGAAGGGGCTTGCCTTCATCATTTTTTAACAAAGAAGTTCGTTTCAAAAATGCTTCTATACTTGTTTTGTCATTTTTCTGTCTCCCTATGCAAGCGTTGGTGATGCTGCATATACTAATGCGCGATGACATATCCCAAGCTGGTACACTGCTGAACGCCAAGAGACTCACCCAGTAGGTTGCCGACAAGGGGAAGTGGGATGGGTCCCTTCGGGTACTTGGACACACGGTGGTAGAAGCGGCCCACCAGGTACGTCACCACGAAGACCAGCGCTGTGGTGATCCATCGCCAGTCCACGGGGTTGGAGAAGCCTCCGAGTACCGTCATGTCTGCGCCTCTAGAAAATTTCGTTCAAATCGGTTTAGTCTATTGACCATAAGAAAGATGAGGAAGTGAACTTATAGGCAATATACTCTAAAGAAGCATCTTCCACGAACTGCCTCACAAGAATGCGGATGGCGAACACATGCTTAAAGAGAAACAAACGAGGCTGAAAAGTCGCATAATGTAAGCAATAAAAATAAGACGCGAATACCAAGTCATGCGCAAAGTACATTTTAAATAAAACCATGAAATATCTATTTTTTTGCCTGCCACAAGAAGCAAGAAGCTAACATAACGGATGATTGACAATTGCATAACGAAACTGAAACAAGCAAACGCTATCGATGCTAATCAACAATGGCAGCAGCTAAGTTGAAAAAATGGCGTTAACAACGAACTGCACGTTGACGTAATACTTTCGCAACGTCTGCTTTGTTAAGTGTTTGTCTAATGATCGTACGTTGAAAGCGTTACAATGGGTAGGGAAATTGGGTCTGAGACACGTGATTTCAAAACCAGCAAGGTGATATCTCAAAGGAGATAACGCAGCTGAGAACAAGTTTCTGAAGCATGTCACGTGATCCTGAAAACCAAGCAGAGAAGAAATTTTGCTGAAGGGAACGGCTACAAATATTTAAGATGCGACGCTCGGCGCATTCACGCTGGTTTTTGTTTTCTCTAACAGGCTGAAGCCTAATACATATGTACTACGCTTTTAGACAATAGGCATTACGCTACAGAAATGCGCAAAATTTATAACGGAGGTCGCTGTAATAAAGCACGGGAGAGAGAGAGAGAGAGAGAGAGAGAGAGAGAGAGAGAGAGAGAGAGAGAGAGAGAGAGAGAGAGAGAGAGAGAGAGAGAAGGGGGGTGGGTCTCAGGGGGGGTCTCCCCTAGGTCTCAGCGGCTGCTTCGGCTAGCTGGACGGCCAAGACCTGTTTCGCTGTTCGGAGCTGAGCAGCAAGGTTGCCTGCTGCTGCCGGTTTTGAATTTTGCGGCCCTTGAAAGGAGCCGCCTTCGTGCATGCGCATAGAATATGTGTCAGATCCTCCCTACCCAAACATAATTTACATTGTTCGTTGTACTGCCCTGGATAGAATCTGTTGCAGGCCACCGGGTTAGGATATATGCTTGTTTGCAGCAGGCGCTATAGGCTACCGCTTGTTTCTCGGCTCTGGATGAGCAGGTGTGTACTGGGCCCTGCTCAGCCGATAGTAATCGGTGATTTCTTTGTAGCTGATCCTGCGGTCTCATCTCGTTCCCGACTGGGCCGGCTGAATTGTTCGCCGAAGAGATCCTCGAGCTACGTTGTGAGCCGCCTGGTTGCCGGCGAGAGAGGAGTGCGCGGACGATGATGGTCGCTGTTATAATTTAGAATTTTGAGCGCCTCTGGAGAGATGCGTCCTTTTGCGAAATTATGAACTACGATCGTTGAGTCTCTTATAATAATTCTAGCTTTGGTGGAGGCAACCACTAATGCTGCAGCTCATTCGTACGCATCTTCGGGGTTGCCAGATTTCAGGGTTCCGCTCGCTAGAGGTTCTGCGTCTACGTCTACCGCTACGACAGCCATCCCTTTGCGTTCTATATATTCCGCGGCGTATACGTAGGCCACGCCCTCTACATCATACTCGCGCTCATTGTGGCTCGCCTTTGCCTCTCGTCGCCTCTTGTGTTGCTACGGGAGCATGTTCTTTGGCAGCGGAGGAATTTTAACGTTTCTTCTCGTCTATGATGGAATGCTGAGTTTCGTGCCGTGTTGTGCTTCGTAGTGAATGCTTAGTTACCGTAGAATGTGTCACCCCGTGATGCTCTGTGTGAGTCTTTCGTATTTGGCGGTAGTGTGTGCCTCGATTAGTTCGTCAAGCTTGTTATGTAGCCCTAATTCTAAGAGTTTGTCGTTGGATGTTGTGACTGGGATGCCAATTGTTAATTTGAACGCTCGCCTGACGATGTATTCCATCTTGTTTTCTTTTTCTGCCACGACAAATGTTAGGTACGGTGCCACATAGACGGCGCGGCTGATAACGCAGGCCTGCACTAAACGAATTAGGCCGACCTCCCTCCGCTTGATTATCCGCTTGATTAGCCTTGGTGCTTGCTGTGCGCTGTTCTCTAGCGCATTGATGGTACCGAGGTTTCTGCCTTCCTCATGCAAATCGGAGTCCTAAGAATTTGATCTGATCTATGATAGGTATCGAGCCCCCGTTCGCCTTCATGTTAATATTCGGTGTTCCTGCATATTGTTTCCTGGTCGTAAGGTATACCAGCAGGAGTACGGACTTTTGCGAGGAGATACTGAGCCCCCTCTCCGCCGCGTAGCGTTAGACGGTCTCCGTAGCCTGCTGGAGGGTTTCTTCGATTTGCTCCTCGCTGCCGCCTGTCACCGACAACGTTATGTCGTTGGCGAACAGGCTGTGGTTGAAGCCGCGGATCTTGCTCAGGATTTTCGCCCAGACAGATCATGGCCACACTGAAGAGAAAGGACGAGAATACCGAGCTCGGCGGCGTTCCCCTGCGGCGTTCCCCTGCAAAAACTTGATTTCTCCTATCGTGATTTGAGCTGTGTGGTTTGGCAGAGTCGTTCGAGAGAAAAATAAATAGAAGACATTCTTTATCTTTGCTCAGGTTACTTTGGTGCATAATAATCAGCAGCTATGAAAAAGAGAAACAAACGATAAAGCTCGGAGGTTAAACAGGATTGAACCAGAATGGCTATCCTGCACTAGACTAGCGGCAGCGCTGTATTTGCGTCAATGATTCAGAAGCAGTGCTTGGAGTCTTCTGTGGCGGCTTCTAAGCCTTTTCGTGTAGAATGCTCTTCCTGCACTGGTTGAAAAATCCTGTCATATAAACGCCCATTCATGACATACTCCGAAGAAATGCGATTGTATAGAACTACCACAACTACGGTTGTCTGAACGTCTTCTGCGACCGTACGGGCAACTTGAGTTCTTTTTCGTTTTCTTCTCGTTCACTGACTCCAAAGGACGTCTTTCGCCATTGAGCGCACCGTACCTCTGGCAGACGGTACAATATGTCGATGTCTTCGCGTTCCGCCATCTAGGCTTTCAATGAATACGGATATTTGCCTAATGTCCTAGCCGATTAAACGGCACTATAAACAAATAAAACAGTATAGAATAGTAGTAGGTTCTTTCAGAACACTAGGTATGCTCATTTCTTCGGAGCAAAACCACTCATTCTTGGAGAAGTCTTCAAACTGTTCCTTTCTAAATTTCGCGCAATTCGGTATGCAGATAAGGCTAAAGTGATGTTGATTTCACGACGTTTACTCGGCGGAGCAGTCGACTAAAGGTGCAGAAGAGCTGTGCGAATTTTGTCGAATTGCCACGCAATTTACTGCTAAGCTGTATCGGCTCCTAACCTGATGCAGTGCTCTTCCACTGCTGACGCTACTTTCCACCGCTGCGGTTAGGTAGCTTTTCATGCCGCCTGCGACCTTGCATGACTCCCTCATGTGGTTCACGTCACGTCGCTGCGTGGTGCGTGCCTAATTACTCCATGATCGGCTCTCAAGAGTGCACGCTATAGCAATAAACACGCTCAGATTAACGAGTCTGCACTCTCATATGCATATTCAGCGAACTAATCAAAACGTAGAGGGCCTTTGACAAGCTTGTGAAAAGTTCTGTCATCATGGCTGTGCGACAACTTGAAAATTTATTCCGACATTTAAGGAGGCGTTCCTGCGGATCCTGTGGCCATTAATTTCTTGTGGCACCATTAATTGCCTTTTGAATTTTGAACTGTACTAGCCTGTTTCATACATACAGACTGTATTCCTACAAATTTTAAACTTTATTTGGTCAGTTGTTCAGGGAAGGCAACGGCTTAAAATTTGCAACACACCGGTGAATTCTGCTTCACCTAGTGCAAAATTATTCTTAATTTGTTTGACTCGACAATCGTCCCAAAACTATAACATTTCACCTGCTAAATTTTCAAACTACCTACTGTGTACCTAGATACTTCATCCTGCTCAGCCCTGTACTTTTTCGCGGCACTTCATTTAACCATACAGTTGCGTTCGACAAGCAGTGAAAGAAACATCTCTTGAAGCTCACTCACTCAGGCCACGAGCTTGCAATTTTCATCGCGCACGTTTCACAATCTCTCCCAACATTCTTTTCCCATCTCAGGTATAACAAATCTTTCTTTAAATAAAATTTATTGCGGACTTTTTGTGATAAGACCTTTCTTGTCACGTTCTTCAGGGGGGCGCTTTTCCTTGGACTGGTGTGAGGGCACTGGCTGTGTCGGGACCCTTCCGCTGCATCTTGTCGTATCGACAGCTTTGCAGTAATGATTCGCTATATTAGTCTCTGCTTCCCTTAGAGCACCAGTGCGATCATTCTTGAATGAAAAAGAGTCTAACTGGTTTGAGCCCTGCAAACAAGCAAACCGGACACGTAGATCACGCCGGGACGGTCGTGTCTTAAAGTAAGTGGTAAACTTCGCGAAAACCGCTGAAAATTCAAAAAAGAAGCCGCGCACCTTCCCTCTTGAAGAGACCACTCTTCCCTCCAACAGCGCTGACGTCACAGGTAACCTTCGCGTCACGCGCGCGACCTGTAGCGCTCAAATGAGCAGCAGCTACAGGAAGAACGTGGTGAGAGTGGCGAAGTGGCACTGCGCTCAAAAATGTCGCCCAAAAGCTTCCGAGTAGCCCGAAGAAGCGAAGATTGCGACGCAAGCAAGCGTCACGTGGGCCCTCAGATCTGCTGTGGAAGAAGCGAGGAATGTCACTCGCACGCTATTTTGGCGGAAATGTAAGGAGACTCGGCAACCTTAAAAGTAGTCACCCTCGTTGAACCTTCGCTTCATAATATCTCCTTTTTTCTTCTATCTTCGATATTACTGAAACCTTTATAAAAAGTGTCGCCGTAGAACGTTCCCTACATGACATTTTACATCTTCCCGTGTTTAAGCAAAATTTCCTACAAATCCTTGTGACGGGTCCTTGAACTAACCCAAGGAAGATGCGGTTGAAACCTGTTAGGCAATGGCTCGCTGGTGCATTAACTTCAACATATCCTCGTCACCTGCCTTCCGTTTCTGGATGCTTTTCGGCTTACTGAGCTTGAAATCATAGTGTGAGCTATGTAGTTCGTCAGAAATGTGTAACTTGCCAATCAGCGCTTAGCGTAAACTTTTTTTAGCGTATATTATAAAAAAACAATAAAACCCTTGTATTGTGTTGAACCTTTTCAGTGTTTGTTTCTAGTTGCTGAAGATTGAGCCCTGGTTGCGGACACTTATATTCAGGCAGTAAACCAGGATGAGTGACACTAAAAGGTTGCTCCGCTGGTTATAAACCGGACTTGTAGAGTTACAGAAATATAATGCTAACCATTTACAAATACAGTTACATTTTTCAAAAGTGCAATTATTTACGGCAACCTCTTGGGGGTGCCCGACAAAAGTAACTGAACAATTACTAAAAAGTAATCGATTACCTTAACGTTACTTTCCTACATTCTTTTATTACCGTCGCATAAATGCACTAAAAAGAACGAGCTGGCTTGACTTTTTCAGATCGTCCTTTGCCACGCTTCAGACGCTCTTTATCTTCAGTAAGCATTGTTCGCAAAAATTTTATTCGGAAATCTTTCCTCGTTTTCTTCTGAGGACATCTGCGGGGACACTGAAGACTCGCTTACTGTGTGCGCTGGAGGCACGGGCTGTGTAATAACGTACGAACACTTTGCTCAAAAAACTGTTGTTACTTAACGCCGCGATGCTCGGGCATATAGGATGCCTTTGAAGCACATGCGCTTCAATTTTTGCTAGGGCTTAGCAATGGAGCTCTCGACAGGGCCAGTGAAAAATTGAAAAATTGTGTTAGGTGATCATGAATGTCTGAAGTGGCCACAGATGCACCGTTTTAAGTTAATCGCCAAGATCTGGTGGACCTCCTCTCGGCGCCCTACTCTCGTTGGCAACTTAGACTTGAAAGACCTGTAACGGACGGCTACAAACGTTGACGTCCCTCGAATGAGTGCTCAAATCTGTAATGTAATTTATTATGATGATGCCTATTATTCAGCATAGAAATAATGTTCCTGCATTACAATAAAAAATATGTCTGTATGAGCCATGCAAAATTAGACCGATAGAAAGGTACGAGTTGTACGGCGAAAAACATGTCTGTATCGGAGAATTCATAGACTGCACTAAGCGAAGAATTAAGCCGCAGCTTTTACCACTATGAAGGCCGCCAATAAGCGCTTCCAGGAGAGAGCAAAATAAACTTATTATAAAAGAAAAGTTTAGAGATAGGACTTCCAAGAGAAGTGTGTAAATGTACAAGCCTACTATGTTCGGGTCTTTCAGTCATAGCTGCAAGACACTGATTGTGGGCGGAAGGGAAGGCAGCACTGCAGTCCTTGCTATCAGCATTGCGGTGTGGACCGCACGAGCAACTGGTATTCGATATTAGAGAACTAATCCATACTTTGACTGAGAAAGGACACCACGTGACATTTCAGTGGCTTGCAAGTCACTGATGCGCCATTGGGAACGAACACGCCGATAACGCTGCTCGGTCGGCTCTTCAAGGCGACGAAGAGGACCCGATACCGTTATCAAGGACGGATACCACTAGAAAACTTCGAATGCTCACCTGTGATATCACGTTCTCCTTGTGCAACCGGCTGCACAACACAGACTCCTCTCTACGCCTTTGCATTCCACCTGGACTCTGCCGTAGCGAAGCTACCCTGCTTTGTCGAATATGGCTAGGGGTGGCCTTCACCGAGGGTTTTGCTTTCCGAATCGGATGGGCCGACGACGCCTCGTGGTATAACTGTGGTAGCGAGGAGACTTTTCTACACCTTCTCTGTGACTGTCCTCGCTACAATTTACAGAGACGATTGCTCGCAATCACAATAGCGTTCTTTGACCAAAGACCTCTTACAGAAGGACTTATTTTAGAATGCCGACATTCCAAGCCATCGCAGCGGAGGGCGACGAGGGTACTGTTGGAGTTCTTTAGGGCAACAGAATTGGACAAGCGGCTGTAGCCTGAACAGATGTTTGTAGTGCTGCATGTACTACTGTGCTGTGCGGTGACGGTATGCGGTGGCAGTGACCGAGTGTGATTGTATGTCAATGCTCCTTTCTTTATCTCTACTTTCCTATCACTTTACCTGCCCCTCCCCTCTCTCTCCAGCGTAGGGTAGCAAACCGGATCCTCCCATCTGGTTAACCTAACTGCCTTTCCCCTTTCTTGTGTCTCTCTCTCTCTTTTTCATTCTTTGGACTCTGTTGTTATCGACAAATTCAAGCGCTTAAAGCTGCCTCGCCTGTCATAGCTTGTTTCCTCTAAAATGTAACTGGCTACGTGTAATTAATTACTGAAAAAGCAATTGAGTTATAGTGAGCGTTAGTGAGCAATAGATTAATTGTTAAATTATACGATTACGAAAGCACGAAATTGATTGCGGCTAATTAATTGCATGTAATTCGTTACTTACAAGTATTTTTCAAACACATGCGAGGGAGATGACTCTATTAAACAAGAAAGAAACCGTGTTACAGCTCACCTTTCAGACGCTTGCACTTTGCGCTCTGACAAGTAACGACGCCCTAATAAATAGAAAACCCTTGCGCGCCAGCGAGGGCGCATGCGCATTATTACGCAATATTGCTATTGCGCAACCGTAATAGCGACCACGGCGCTGATAATTCCCCACCGCCTGGCTGCAGATACGTATACTCCGTCTTACCAATTCCATGCACTACTGCGAAGACTACAAGACGGGCCAGCCAATCAGTAACGAGAGCCAGCTGCATGTATCAGAGAAGGGAGGTAAGCTCGCCCATTGTGCACAACTAATCCTTACATGACGCTTTCATTCAGTCAACGTCGTTCACAGCATGTTGAATTGGGCTGGTTGGTACAAACGTCCTCTTTTTTAGTTCTGTTTCCTTCATGCTTCCTCGCAGAGAGATCAATGTGAGGCCAACAACGCTCGAAATATTTAGTTGCTTTTCTCTATTGGCTGACGTGATACACAGCTCTCGCTAAACTGCACAGCATTAGTGAGATACCGCACACGTATGTGAACGCAGAAGCTCTTATTTTTTGTACCATGGACTCCAGTTTTATCGATGCTGAACGCGTAGATACACGTGCCTTTTTTATCATTTGCCACTTCTCGACCTTCCTTTCTGCTCCTTATCCGATTGTTTTGTTTGTCTAATCTTTGTACGAAATCGAACACACAATCCTATGCGCTCCCACGAACGCTGTGTCTGTTCAAGTCCATTAGAGAATACTATGTAAGACAATGGCTCGGAGATGAAGAGGCACCTGGGGCACTTGGAACAGACACATACATCACGGGTGGCAGCCGATAACCTCGAGAACGCGCAATCATGTTTAGAATAGGGCTGACTTATGCCCATCAATGAGAAATTAGTAAAATACCACGACCAACAGAGACACCTATCTAATGCAGATAAAAATTCAAATGATTGAATATACATCACGCGTTCTTCTTATTTCGAACAATTCTTTAAGAACGTCATCTGGAGCACATAGCAGACTTCGGCCTGTGCAGATTTATTAACCGATAAGGCCGAGGTACGCGATAAATCAAATTTTGCAGTTACTTGATTAAAACGCTCCCACTACCTAATGCTCGACGGAGAAGATAGTCCTAGGACACTAGTGTGAACCGGGTTCCCCAATTAGAGCTTTAAACGCGTTCCTCCGAACCTCAAGGTCTTGTCGATTACGTAACCGACTTCAAAATTAGAGCAAGTTTCATCACCCGAGTGTGCGCATGTTTTTCTATTATTCTTTCTGTCCATTTAATAACTTTTACGCCCTTTATCTCTTTCTCCAGCACAGTATAGCCAGCTGGTCTAACTTCATCGGCTTTCCCTCTTATTTTGCTTTTCCTCCTCTTTCCACTAGATAAAGTTCTAATGATTCACTTCAGGAGACATGTTAGAAAAGTAAAATTGATGGCCAAAATCTTGCCTGCTTGGCAGAAATAAGGCTAGCAAGGCTTTCGATATGTCCGTGCTGAAAATGTGCTATAGTATACTGTAGATTTTTGTGGAGATAAAGTATTTGTATTGGCAAAATATACTACAAACTTGTGAAAAATAAATCTGTTTCTAAGCTCATTTAGAGGTATTGAAATAATGAAGTCATTAGAATCAACCTGAAATGATGTCGCAGTACGAGTTATGTTAACAACACAACATCCTGCTTAAGCCATATTTTTTCAAGAAGACGTCACCACGTTTCTGTTTTGTGTCTGTCAGAAATTCTTTCGCACGATGAGTAAAATAACTAGATTACATGAACTGTTATTCGAATTGTAAAAAAAGCCAGGCGGCTAACCTTCTCTATAAAATCTGGCAGTGTGAAAACATCGTGCCACTTCTTGACATCAATGTAAAAGATGTGAATAACTTCTTTTTATTTGCCGTGTACTGACGTAATGCCAACAAATGTGCGTGCTTACACGTCATTTGCAGTGAAGCACTCAAATATACTGCCAATTTTTATCCTTCCTACAAAGTCAAACTCAGCGGAGCACATTACCACTGGAACTCTGCCCATGTTTGCTCTGTCTATGAGCGGTTCCCCGGTAAATTTTAGTGTAAGCGTGTATAAGCAGCAGTACTTCGTTAAATAGCCTAGAAGACCCGCACCCTGTCGTTTTCTTGGCGAGATGCGTTCACAACGCTGCAGTACGATCAAAAGTCAGACTTCGCCCGCTAGTGCCGAGGTAATTTACGATGGCTGAGATCAAAGCACGTCAGTAGGTTCACTATTTCAATGTCGTAGCGTGGAATTTCTATAGATTTGGACAAATTTCCCTATTTAACTGAATGAGGCTTAAAATTCCTAGATCTAAGGAAAGTGGTTGGCAGCACTGCATACTACACACTTTCGTACCTGAGCCATCATTTAAGAGTTACCCTTTCTTCATTTAAGCACTTATCGCTCAACATTTTCCAGATGGTTGTCCAGCTCAGTCTTCAGGATGATAAAATTGGCAGCGCTATGTCTGCTTTTCAGGTATTCTTGGCACAGTTATGTGTCTTAGTGATATTCGGTTCCACTACGCAATGCAGGTTGCAATCCAGGGTTTCTTCCAAGGCTGGAAACGAAGTTTGTTGGTGTTTTATGAATGCCACACTACTGCCCTGCAGAAGAGTTGAAATCCGGGCCAGTTGGTACATAGTTGACTACGTACCAACTGGTCCAAGTTGTGACTGGTTTTTTCCCTTCAACATACCGCCCGTGATTTGTTTCTGGCGAGCATGATGACATTTTCTTTTTTTTATTGCGACAGCGTGCCTTCTGGCATAAAGAAATATTTAAACATGTAGATACACTCCGGATTCACGGAGGAAGTCCAGCAATGCCCGGTGGTGGGGCCCCAAGATCCAACTTTCGACATCTGGCGGCCGACCTGGGGGTGGTCCACATCGAAGCAGGTGTTTCTGGCGGAGGGCATGTAGAGAAGGGCAAGTCCAGAGGAGGTGCCCAGTGTCCACCTCGCAGACAGGAGCGGTACAGAAGGGGCAGGAATCGCTGATGGAGGCACGGTATTGTGCCGACCACGACCAGGTTATCGCAGGGGTGAGGGCGACACGGAGGCATAACCTTCGTAACAAGACCTCTTCCCAGCGCGCTAGGCCGCCAGGGAGGTCGGTGCCACACGGTGGGAGAAGTGCTCGCGTGGCGCGCCGAAGGTGTTCTTTTTCTGCGAAGAGCCTTGTCTCCGGAGAGGTGGGGGCGAGTTGAAGTGGACGCGAAGGTTTGTTATGGCTCACTGCATCCACTAAGGCTTGTCTGGGATGCGCATTGCGACGTATCCATTGTACACGTACTGTAACGGATAATTTCTCCACTGTGTCCTGAATGTCCTGTGCCAAAACGTCGGAATTCAGAACACGCCGCAGACAACGGATGGCAGCTGAGGAATCGGTGAAGATATCAATGTGTCTACTAGACGGCGGAAGCAGCGGACAGAGGATGGATATTGCGTCTCGGATTGCCAAGAGCTCTGCCTGTGTCGACGGCCAGGCAGGGGAGCAAGCATACGAGCAGGTTGCGATTTCTGACAATACTTCAGGACAAGCGATAGCCGTGGTGACGTGATCATCACTCACGCTAGCGTCGACATACGCTACATGTCTGCACGAAGAGCTTGCACTCGTAGCTGATGAGCTATTTGCTATTATACTCGACTCTCTAAGGTGGCCAATGGATCGTGTGTGTATGCGAGTCAGAGGCCGATTGTCCGTAACTTGCTGATAAAGCCATGATGGTCGTGGCGAGCAAGAATCGCAGGGCATCACTGAACCGTCTGCCATATACTTCTCAAGAGCTGCAGCTTCAGGGATATTATGGCACTTTGCGGAACGAGCTTGGCGACGCTGGTGGACCAGTTCGTCTAGCGTATTTAATTGCGCTTCGGCCTGGAGTGCGTGAATGGGCGTAATTTGTGGGAGGCCCGTAATAACCCGCATTGCTGATCGATTGATAGATTCCAAGCAGTCCCACTCTGCTCGTGTCATGTGGTGAAACTGGGCTTGGTATATCAATCTTGGCTGTAGCACAGTACGTATGAGGAGGCGGGCAATGGTGGTTGTGGCACCACCTGACTTTTGAGAAATCCTACGGATGAGGTGCAGCATTTGGGATGTCTTCTGACGTGCTGTGCGAATCCAGGGGCCGGCGGAGCCGGAATCGTACAAGTCCAGGCCGAGGACTCGGAGTGAGTTGACGATTGGAATTCTGTTTCCGTGCAAGAGAAGGACGATAGGGGTGGCGTTAAACGCACGGCGGCCGCGCGCATTCGCGACCGGAAGCAGAGCCGTCTTTTGAGGCGACAACGTGAGTCCCAGAAAAGAGCACCATTGATCTGTAATTGTAAGAGCGAGCTGCAACCTTGTGGCTTGAATTTGGAGAGACGGGTGGACAGTCCAGACTGTGATGTCATCCGCATAAATGAGTGCGTGCAGGTCAGCAATGTCGCCCAATCGCCATGCCAAGGGTAGGAGGCTAATGTTGAAAAGTATAGGGGCCAGCACTGACCCTTGCGGTACACCGCGATGTGGCCGAAAGGATCCCACATTCTCCTTGTTGATGCGTATGGCGAATTCACGAGATGTAAGAAAGGTGTGAATAAACTTGCATATGTGGGCGGGTAAGTGAATGACTTGCTGAGCGGGAAGTAGAAGCATACTGGAAGCGATGCTGTTCGAGTTACCATGCGAAGGTTTAGCGGCAGGGCTGTAAGTGAACGTCTACACGAGTTGGACGAAGATATATAGAACAAGTTAATGTGCGCAAGCATCTCCCCGGATTTGCCCTAGGACCGACGCAGCAGGTGAGCAGCGTTTCGAAGACCGTGCGCAGTTTTCCGGAAACGAGGTCTAGGAACTTACCGTCTGGAACTCTTCCGATTTGCCCTTAAGCTTAAGGTCGGGGTCAACGCCGTAGATGTAGACCCATTATTATTTCCCGTATTCTTGGAAGTAACCAGGTGATCTTTCAATAACAAGCGCTTTTTTTAATCGCGCGTTTAGCAGCTTTAGAATAGGAGAGTTAACGTAAACATGAAATCGGACTATCTACAGATTGTGTATACACTTACTATATAAAGACTGATTATCTTTCTGGTACACTTGCACTTTCGGCAATATAACGTTCGTTTACTAATGTCTTAAGACAACAGTTGTTATCAAAGCTATTTTTATGCACATATTTAGCCACATAAGCTTTTCAATGGACTGTTTGCAGATAGTCTGTAGGCAGTGATAGGCAAGGAGCCTGGGGCTATTAGTCGGAGACTATGTTTGGACATATGGGTGTAACGTTAAGGGGAAAAGAGCTGATTGGGTGAGGGAACAAACGTGAGTTAATGACATCTTATTCGAAATCAAGAAAAATAAATGGGCATGGACAGGACATGTATTGAGGAGGGAATATAGCCGATGGTCATTAAGGGTTACGGGCTGGATTCCAAGGGAAGGGAAGCGTAGCAGGGGGTGGCAGAAAGTTAGGTGGGCGGATGAGATTAAGAAGTTTGCAGGGACAACATGGCCACAATTAGCACATGACCAGAGTAGTTGGAGAAACGAGCTGCCTTGTCCGCCCTTAGGTTCCCTTCTATTCCAGCGTGTCCCGGTACCCAGAAAATTGTATGCCTGACTTTGTTGTTAGCCCTGCAGGAGCGGAGGATGTGAAGCGCTCTGCGTCCTATTCTGCCGTTCATTTAATTCCGACACGTAGCTTGCGAGTCGGTGAGTATTGTTAAAGACCTTTCGGATTGGTAGCCCTCCACTGCCACTAGAGCTACGGCTATCTCCTCAGCTTCCGTTACCGAGCAGTTATCAACCTGTTCGCTGACAGGTTGGTTATTTCCCTTTTCTGTTCCCCACACTGTGAAGTAGTCTTTAAGGAATTGCATCATAAGAAGGAAATCCGCAGACAAATAAAAATGGATATTTGGGAGCTATTAGTAGGGGCTTCCAAGTCACGAATGGCAACCTACTTGCGTACTTGAATAGTATATTTTTGCCATCCAGTACCAATTTATGCGGTCGAAAGTCATAGTGAGAAAGATTAGTATTATCATTTACTTATTTATTTTTTTGTGGTGCATTATGCAGAAGTTGCGTAGCCGAGGCACGCTCTGCCTTAATCTCTCTAATGCAGCATCCAGGTGTAACAGAACAGAAGAGAAAGCATCTTTAGGGAAGCCAAGCTCTCAACGGGTGATGACGTGAAAGATAATAGGAGCAACATTAAAATGTAGCAAGAAAGCTTTGTAGATTTATAGCAGACATAGAAATGCAGCGTTATGATTGAGTTTACTATAGAAAAATTGAGCTGATCAGGTCATCTAGGCCCTAGGACAAGTAATTACTGTCAGAATAAATCAGTGAGTATTAAGGAAATGAAGACGCAGCCGAAGGCGACAGAGGATTCGGATGAGTTATGCGGTTAGGAAATATAGCAGACATTAGGCGGGTTCGACTAACCTAGAGTCAGGGTAACTGGATCTCTCTGGGAGCTAGAGGTTTACGTTCTACAGTGCACTTAACGTAGCCGGGTTGTGATGATCCTGATTCTGATTGTAACCCCAATGGAGCACTTTTTATTTTTTATAGGAATAATAATTTGTACCTCCTTCATTGCATACGATATAAAGGTTATAAAATGCGTGGAGCAGACCAGAAGTGAACGTAGCTTGCCACACCAAACATCTACTGAAAGTATAATCATTGCCTGATGTGGGTTTCTTGAGATTATGCAAGCTTATGTGGGGCTCACCGGCTCTGGTGAGGGTACGTAATTTCCGGAGCAGACCAAGCTGGACCACCGGGTGTATCCTCAGCGTATCCATCAAACACGGCTTGGTTAACGGAAGCTTATTATGGTCTCCGCTGACAAGCAGGTTGTATCCTTCGAATACAAAAAGGAATGCGATTTGGCCGGTTCTCTCAAACGTTCCCTGCAACGCATTTGTCAGATATATTTATTGTGTTGCAGCGTTAAGTGGAAACTTTGGATTGGTATGAACCGTAATTGCCCTAACGAAAATTTCTCAAATGAAGAGATTATGTTATATATTAGACAACCACCAAGAAAATTCGGGAGAAACATGTTTCAATTTTAAGAGAAAGTAAAATTCTACCGACTACTTGCACCGAAATTTTTATTGAACTCCTCACATTTATCATGAAGCTGCCTAAAATTGGTAAACCTCAGAAAAAGTGAAGCATGAAGTTTCCAAATTGAGGAACTGCGCACCAAAAATAAGTACTCTGGTTTGGACCACAGTACTTAATTTGAGGGCCCAAACCGAATAATTATAAATAAATTTGCAGCTTAACGGAAGTTGTTGCAATTTTCACGTGAGTTTTGCAGAAGTCCTATGTCTACAAATTAGTGTATCTATAGGGAAGCAGTGTGTAACAATTCTTGCTTCTTTATACGTTCTAATTTATTTAATTCACAGTATGGTGATGCATGTTTTCACGCTAAGTTAATTTTCTTGCTTTCCATTTTATGCCTACTGCTAACCACTTGTGTGGTGCAAGCAGGAGACGCTTTAAATCTTACAAAAAATAACAAGAAGAAAAGGCAACCACACGTTCAAAAGAAATACCGGAATAAGTAACATGCACTAGGACAGTAAATTTAGCAGCCGTAAAACGGACACTCCAGTTTGTGCACAATATCATGAGCATGAAAGATATTTGCTGGTAATTCATTTCGCTCAGAAACAGCGTTAGGAAATAAACTGTACCTAAATGCTTTTGTCCTGGCATAAATCGGCATCACAGCTCTATTTTGGTTATGTAGAGTTTTCCTAGTTGAGTGTGGCTTTGCACATCCTGGGAGGGTGAATTTAATATTTCCCGCAAGACAATCGTGCGAAAACGCAAAGCGACAAAATTTTTTTTCGAGACATCAACAAAGGACAGTGCGGACGCATTAATGAAGTGGGCGAATCATGTCTGCGGTACTTATTGAAAAACATATCGCACTGCTTCTCTCTAAATTCGCTCGAGTTGTGTAATGCCTCCTTTATTATGTGGGTGCCATACACGCTTTTCTCCAAGAAAAGCCTTGCACGCGAGAAGTTTAACACTACGTGACGCATATTTAACTTTTCTCCGAAGAAAACATATCTTTTTTGCTGTGCCGATGAACAAATAGTGGATCAAATTAAATTAAATTACGGGGTTTCACGTGCGAAAACCACTTTCTGATTATGAGGCACGCTGTAGTGGAGGACGTCGAAAATTTCCGCCTCCTGGGGTTCTTTAACGTGCACCTAAATCTAAGTACACGGGTGTTTTCGCATTTCGCCCCCATCGAAATGCGGCCACCATGGCCGGGACTCGATCCCGCGACCTCGTGCTCAGCAGCCCAACACCATAATCACTGAGCAACCACGGCGGGTTACAAATAGTGGAAATGTGTGCAGGCCAGGAATGTTTGTTGTTTAACGTGACGCCAGTGTACTTGTAATAATCCACCTCTAGTATGCCGCGGTTTTTGAGCGAATAAACTGATGTGCTAAGTTTTTTCTTGCTTGTTACACGTGACAGGATAGCTTTTTTCATTGTTCATTTCCGTATTCCAGCATGTGCACCAATCATCAATACAATGCAAATTTTTGGTAGCACGTAGTGGTCATCTTGAGAAGTCGTATGCCTTTAAAATAACATGTCACAACGAGGCAAGCTGAATTGTGACAGTACATTTTCGCAATGGCCAATAGTGTCGTGTAGTCAGGTTTTTCAGATTACTCAAAAATATGGATCATATGTGAGCAAAAGCGATTCCATGGAATCAGTTTTGTTAACGATGCTCCTGGAGTCTACCGAAAGTAGACGTAAGGGCTTTGCATTAGTTGCGAGCTGCGTAACTACGACGCGTCGTTTTTTGGAACTGCTTTGCACGTCATCCTACTCTCATCCAACACGAACAGCTGGTCATTGAAAGGAAGTTTATCGTAAACTAGACTTATCTTCTTCCCTGCATGATTCTTTGGAAGCGCAAACACTGCTTCTTTCCTTCATTTTGCCAGGCTACGTAAAATACCTTGTATATTCGAGTACCTCTCAATTTATGGACGTTACACTGTACTTCGTTTTTTCTGTAATCCTGGAAGTGAAATATAGCCGGCCTTCTTGGTGCACGTTTTTTCAAGCTGATAAATACGGCTAAAAGAAATTCAAGGCACGCCTAACTTGTCGTGAAGTAGCTCTTCGCTAACTTTATTACCTGACCAAGCGAGCATTGTGAACGCGTAGCCATATCTGATTTGTCGCGGCACGGTACAACGATAGCCGTCATTTAGAAAATTTGCCTGTACGACACAGTACGGAAGCGCATTACGAAGTTGAAAATGCAATGAAGGTGGAACTAGGTTAGCATGGGCGGCTAACAAAGCAGACATTTAGCGTGCTGTACTCGGACTGCTCTGCAAAATCCAAACTGCTTGAAAGAACCAGAGGAGAAAGAATGAACCCCCCCCCCCCCCCCTAAAAAATAAAAGAAAGAAACAATTGTGAATTATGCAATGGCGTTTTAAAGGTCCTTTTACTGTCTTCGTTACTACCTTAATGTACTTGAGACCGGACGTCTGAAGGGGATTATTCTGCACGCTATACGCCACATAGTGGCAGTCTGAGTTTTGGAGCAGATTAAGCTGTACACAGATTAAGGCGTAATCTGATTATCAGCAGTCCTCAGTGGATTACGGGGCAAGCTCTAACTTTGCTCACGTTGTAGCGTCGACTCAGGGTTTTAGCGTACGGACAACTGCGTTTTCGTAGGGCGGCTAAAAGCAGTGCTGGTAACTTTCTTTTTTTTCTCGGTAAGAGTAGCGGCGCACAACACCTTACATTGTTAGCTGAAAGCTGCTAATTGATTACGACGATGAAGATGACAACTGCCTCGCAATTTCTTTCTTTTCTATTCTTTAATTCTTCCTAGGTACATTCCCTATTATTCTGAAACTATAGCTTTATGTTACAGCGTTGGCCAACCAACGCTAGGAAATTGAAAACACAAAGCAACACCTTGTAGACTTCCGATATTGGTATCAGATTTCAAGATTTTCAAGATTTCGGAAGCTTTGCATAGAACAGGAGCTCTGATGTATTCAGATGGATCACTAAATAAGCTTTTAGTTATGCCTTTACAAGAAGCAAAAACTGAAGGCGTATATCCCCTTGGGATGAAATGGCGGTGAAGCATTGAAATCCGCTAATGTTCCTTGATGAGTTTCACGAGGGAAATTTACTGGCTGTTTACATCCCTAAAGAGACACCACCACGTCGCTAAGATTCCAAGAAGGCAAAGTTGTCGGTAAGGTACAACTAAACATTCGCTAAATTTAGCGACTTTTCTCGCTAGGTTCTCAACGCTATCCGAAAGTCTCCCAGAAGGCATTTCCACTTCGATAACGAACCCACATCGCGATTGTGAAAGGTACTTCATGCACGCAACAGAAAAGAAAGACAAGGAGCTGCATAGCACGTTTCAGGCTTCATGTTGCAACGATCACTCTTCTGGAGGCTTTGACTAGTAGTATAACTGGCGCTGCGCTAACGCATTTAACAAGGTTCCTAAGACAACGGGATTTCTTACCTACTTTCTTTTCAATTGATTTCCCTCTTAATCTTCACGCGTATGCTAGGTTCGTTCGCCGTGCTTTGAAAGAGCCATTGGAGCTCTTTAGTAGAAGTGTCCACACTCAGTCTGGTTAACCTCCCTGCCTTTCTGTCTTCCCTTCTCTCTCTCTCTCTCTCCAGTTGTAACAGAAGAACACAAATTTTCACTAATGGATAGCGAGATTGGATATTACCGACAGCCATCGATTGGATGTTGTCGATGGACATTAAAGATATCATGAGATCTGACGCTCATCACCTTCTTTACCTCGTGGCAAGGAAAGGACGCGTATGTGAAGCAGCGCTTTGCTTCAACTCTGAGGCTGAATCAACGTTTAGTAGCTACGGACATAAATGCAAACCTCCCACTTAAGGCCAAACTACATCCTACACCATCTACGCATGCGTAGATGGTGCAGGACAGATCCTACGCGTCGAAGCGTGGCGCGAGCATAGATTGGCACAGATATCTAATGTTTATGCCGCGACTAGCGTGTACTAGCCATGACCTACGTGGTTTGCGCACGCTAAAAAATAGCAGTACTATCCAACATGGCGACCCCCAACGCTCCGCTCCAGCGTGAATTCTCGTGATGGGTACGTTCTCACTCGCGTTAATCGCCAAGAACTATTGAAATGAGCTTTCGCTTTCTCTAAACTCACCTGAGACGTTAGTTATGAGGGCATAGTGCGGCCAATTTGCGAGATCATTCTGCGATTCTGACGCCCGTATATATAGCCTAACGAGACGCGTTCGCATGGCCACAACAGGATTATGGTGGCCGACCTAAAACCCCTCAATCTCCAAAGGTAGCACCAACCACTTCCCTCCTCCTTTGCTCCACTCCTGCGCTCGGCGAGGCCTCGACAGTGGCACCGCCTGTGCTGGCCCTGCCGTAGCAGACGACGGCTAACGCGTTACCGGAGTAAATATGTGGAAATGTTCGTTCGAGCCCTGCGGAGCAGTTCTTGAGGCTAGGTTTTGCTTCGTCAGTCGGTAACTGTCCTTAATAATGCCTTGTTGGAACTGCGCAAAAAAATACAGAAAAGGACTATTATTTAAGGCGTAAAGCGCCCGCACGTTGCGAGTTCGTGTTGCTGAAATAAGATGCATGCACATGGTGTACTCAAACACGCGCGTTGTACCTCAGTTTCAGGTTTTGACTGCGTGAAGTTTGTGTACGTGATTTCGCAGGTTCAATTATGTACCTGCAGGATACTTTTGTTCGGCTGGCGCATGAGAGATTCCAACTGTCTGGGGCCAGCAACGCCGAGCAATAGGGCTGCTTCTGCTCCGCTCCTTTTACAGATGTGTGTAGCTCATGCACGGGCTGTGGCAGCCATGAGTAACGTTTTCACACGTAGACAGTATTGATAATTTGAACAACGTACGAGCACATGAAATAGTTATTTATTTATTTATTTAGTTATTTATTACAGTGCAAGTGGTTGGAATTTGATAGCAAGAACGAACTTGATGGGACAACTGGACAGAGGGTCCGAAACTAATTCCCCTCCCCCCCCCCTCTTTAGCCCCAGTAACACTTTTGTTGAAGGGCTAATTTTATATATGTATACTACGTGCGTCTGTATTCTTTTGCGTTGTACGTTTTCGCAGGGAAGCAGTGTTGCTCCAACTGGAACACTCCAAGGCACACAAGACACAGAAAAAATGAAATTGATTTTTGGGTTTTACGTGCCAAAGCCCTGATCTGATTATAAGGCACGCCGTAATGGGGGACTCCTGATTAGTTTGACCAGCTGGGGTTCCTTAACGTGCCCCCATTGCACGGGACACCGGCGTCTTTGCATATCGCCCCCCCTCGAAATGCAGCCGATGCGGTCGCGATTTGATCCCGTGACCTCCCGCATTCAATCCGTCGGCTCGTACTTTTGCCGCACTGGGCTGGTAATGGCGGTCGGAGCGCACTGGAAAGAAAGAAAAAACATACAAAAGCGCGTCGCGTGCTTCCACGTGACACAGATTGGCCAACGAAGGAGCGGAGGAGGCTGGGGCGACAGGAGAGAAACTCATCTGTAGCCGTCACTTCGTTCAATGAGGAGATACAGGTCTCTGTTATTGCGTGTTTGCAAGTTGCCAAGATATGTTGAAGCTTCTACGACGAAAAGGTGAGCAGCATGGTTAGGGGAAGCTCATCTCCGATGGCGATCTTCTCTGCCTCAGAGAAGATCAATAAGCACATTTATTTCTTCGCTCTGAACTTTAAATCACGGCAGCCAAATCAACCACTTCCTTTCTGTAAATGATTTCGCTCCCTCTCTGTTCCACGTTATGGCTGCTATGACAGTGAGTCTACGAATATTTCTCTAGTGGGAGTCTAGAGACGTAATCGGTTGAAATAATATTGAAATTCTCGGGGAATAAAACTGTTTTTTTTTTTTATTGTTTTTCTAACCAATGTGAAATTGGCAAGAAAAGAAAAAAAAAACAGCTTTCAACACAATTCTTCTGTTGCGATGCGACTCCTTTCGACGTATCTAAAAATTGGTGAAAAGAAGGAGCTTGGGAGTCTGCGAAGCACCTGAATCCATCCACGTGGTGGCAAGGACTTTGCTTCAACCAACCCTTGAGCCCACTGGCCTGTCACGTACTGCAGCATGCAGTACGTGACAAGATTCGCCTGTCTTCTGTGGCATGTGAAAGAAACTGGTCCGAGTTTGAAAATGTGCACGCCAAGCTATGCAACAGGCTCACAGGCGATCGCGTGCAAAAAGTCGTTCATATGCACTCGAACCTCAGTTTCCGGAAGGCTTCGTCCGCTGCACAGCGAAGCGTTACGCGTCAAGCGGAAGTGAATCGGACACAGATGCATACAAATGTCGGCCTTGACGCTTTGATGTGAAAGTAATGCCTTGACGCAAAATTGTTCCTACGTTCTGAACCCAGAAGCTCTGCTGGGACCTTTGTGATGCAATAATTTAACCATTATATTCTTTTCAGTGTTACAGAAATAAATGTGTCGGGTATTTTACAGCTCTGTGCGAAATCGACTTTCTTTCAATTTTTCGTATTTTCCTGAAAAAAAAAGAAACTTGAAACAAACCAGTATTTTTTTTTTTTCATTACCCTCAAAAGGTTCATGAAACTTTACATCTCTAAAGGCCAAATTACACGTACGCTTGCCGGTGCGTTAAAGCTCGCGCCCGTGTGCCTTCAGTTTGCCGCGCCTCGCAAATAATGGCGGTTTAAACCTACAATACGCGTCCACTTGGCTCACATTTTCGCCTTGATAGGCATCGTTTCGTATTTTCGTGAGGCAGTCAGAGCACCGATACGTGTCTGGAGAATATAGTTTTAGAATAGCGTTTGTAACCTTACGTAGATTAAACGCGCGCACCTTTGTGGGGCGTTTTGGTGTGCGTCTCTTCAAGACTTTTAGTTTTAACGTATACGGAAACGCAAACGCCAGGAAGCTTTACTGAGCGTGATTTTAGAAACTAATATTGCTCTAAGGGAAAATGCAGTAGCCGTGAAACCTTCCACTTCCTGATCGAGTGACCGAGCATGATGCTACACGTACGCGATATCAACCTTCGCAAGCGCCGGCACAGAATCTTGACGTCGTAATTTGCGCAAGGTTCATTCACAGATTCTTGCTTTGATCTCTCCGAGAGTTTGCGGTCATAATCATGTTGTGTGATCGCAGTCCCAAAAAAATGTTCTCTCTTATCTACTCGGGCATCATACTACAGACATGAGCGGAAACACCATATTACTGCTTCTTTGGTAAACTTTTCTTAGTCCACAACATGGGTTAAATCGCGCTTGATGAACTGTTGAAATTGTTGAACTTGATGAAAAGCATTCTTCGTCCACAACCGGTGTCGACTGCTGCTCTCGTCGGCGCTGGAACAATGCTGCTTTAGGGACCCAGAAGGTATCCTCCAGTTGGCTACTCTGTAATGTGAAATAGAAAAAAGACCGCAAAAGGATTCATGGATGATGGAAGGTACGAAAAAAAAGGCATACGTTTTAGGGATCGCTGACATCACGCCAGATGCTAACCGGAGCGATTATTCTGCAACCGCCACCACATGACGATGCTCTTCTTGCGAGCATGTGTAATCCGGCGCCTCCAGCGTTGGTAAAGGACTCCTCACATGATATGATGCACTTTCTCTACACAAAAGGCGTGGCGGTCCAGGCTTCAAACGGAGCCATTGAAATTATTCATACTGAGACTGCCGGGTGGACTGCTGTCGAGAATCTGCTTCTGCAAAATGCAAGGCTTGCGCCCTACCGGGGCAGGACCAAACTACAAACGAATTCCGGTGTTTTACGCACCAACACCATCATCTCATTACGAGGCACGCTGTAGTGGAGAACTCCAGAATGATTTTGACCTGAATGCGAGCACACAAACGCTCTTGCATTTTACCTAATTGAAAGTTGGCCACCGTTGTCGACATCGAACCCTCCACCATGAGTTCAAGAGCGTCACGGCATAGCCACTTAGCTACTATGGTGTGGGCCACCAGGGACAGCCTGTGATAGTGGTTTATCAAGACGCAAGTTTTCGATCAGTATGCTTAGCTTTGCGCTTGTACGTTCCGAGGCTTAATTTTATTACAAGGATGGCTTGGTGGGCTAGTTGGTAAAGCATCTTAAATAGTTAACAGTGCACAGAGACGGCGACAGAGAGAAGAGCAACATGACACAGCGCTGTGTCCCGTTGTTCTCTCTGTCACCGTCTGTGTGCAGTACGAGCTATTTAAGTTAATTCCATTAAATGTTATTTCGTTCCGCATGTTGCTTTGTCTGGTAGTAGGGGCTGCTCACAAATTCTTGATGGAGTCAAGTCACATCAGCGTCAAAAATTTTTCCCTGTCCTTCGACACATACTGCGATAGCAGATTGAAATATGTTGACGGGCATCTAGTTAAAACATTTGGAGAAAACACGTTGGGCGTAAGGGAAAGGAGGAATGCAAACAGGAAAGAAAGGATAGAGGGAGCACTGCGCGCACACAGGAGGATGCGCAGCATGGCTATAAGCAGTCACTCAGGCAGATGCACTTCCATAACACTATTAGTGCGCTGATACATTTTTGCTCTAGCGATGGATGTTACGACGATCCCAGTACTTCTTACTCATAAAGTGATTCGACGTGCAGCTTGACGTCATGTTTCCGCAAGACTTCTGGTAGCCACCATACACAGCATAACACTAGCCAGACCCTAAACAAGTCACTCTCCGCGGACACGCATTCACTTCAATTTACATTTCAAAGAACCGAAAGCTTGCGTTTGAGTAATGGCGTTTTCGCAGCGCTTCGGAGCAGAGCTGGACTGCAAACTTTGCAAACTCGCGTAACGAACCGGCCTAAACCGATCTCCCAGATCTGTGTTCTGTCGCTGAAGAAGGTAAATGAAAGCAAAAACGAAATCCAAAGTGTCTGCAAAACAAGAGATATACCGGTGACAAGTTTCGTGACGACTTGGATCATGTTGCCTTTGGTGAGGTACTCGAGATCGGCTTTCTTTTCGCGGATGGCGTCTTTCCGAGCGGCGAGCATGGCATGCATAAAAGATTCCATGTTGCTTGGAAAAAAGGGAGAGAATGAAAAGAAAAAGGATATGTAGTACCGACAACGTTATGGGGGAAGTCTGGCTCACAGTTTACGATGAAGCGGTCATTTGAAATACTGTCTGATATGTTGAGTTCAAAGCGGTCTAATCAAGAAAGCCGTACTAACACTGTGAATTTCTTTTGTATTCAGATGAAGCGGCAGCGATTGCTTGCGCAGGGCAGCGAGCCGCGATCTACATTGAATGAATGAATAAGCCAACTTTACTTCCACTCAGAAGAGTGGACTAGTGTCGAGAGAAAAAACTCAACAGAGTTTGATGGGCTCCCTAGCCTTAGTACGTAGTAAGCGACTCGTTATTTATTATATCGTTTAATTATAGCGCTAAATAAAGACTCTTAGGTATTCTGTGTTATGCTTTAGGCGGCTTCGCGCTGGCGCGGAGCCTGCTGTAGATAGAGATGGAATAGGAAGAGTTGCTACAAGTAGACAATACGAGACGCCATAGGGAGAGGTCCTTGTCTATAGAAACCAGATTGGGTTCTTTTGCGGGCACCGCAAGTGCGAAGGCGCTTTCACAGTCTGCTCTCATCGGAACGCGGTCGCGGTGCCAGAACAATGGAGAATGGGGAAGTGTTGAGCAGCGGAATCAATCAATCAATCAATCAATCAATCAATCAATCAATCAATCAATCAATCAATCAATCAATCAATCAATCAATCAATCAATCAATCAATCAATCAATCAATCAATCAATCAATCAATCAATCAATCAATCAATCAATCGCAAAAATAACTGTCCAGATCAAGCAGCGCTGTCGATTGAGCCGTCATTGCCGTGTAGGGAGAGGATTGTCAGAAAGGGGTAACCACGTGAACGACTGGTTTGCTACACTTGTACCATGGCCGAGAAGGAGAGTAAAAGAAAAAAGAGAGAAAGAAACGGAACAATTCGTGTAGACGTCGTCATCCCCCCCCCAAAAAAAAAAAAAAAAATAAGAGAAGAGAAAAGTTAACTTCGGGAGAGTGTGTTGAAGGCAAAAGTTTTCATAATCCCATAAGTAGCACAAAGACATACGAAAGGGAACAAAAATCGCATATGGTTTTTTTAGAAGCAGAGTTTCCTGTTTCTGAGAAAGCCGTGCGGGTTTCTTTTGTAGCTTCGTATTATAGTTACTAGTGCACAATTTTCTCATTCATGAAATGCCACGGATCTTGCCCATTCTTACACAAACGAAAATCTTCGCGAGAGGGCACGCGACGCTTTTTATCTGTGTTCCTTGATTTCATTCACTCCAACGCAATGTAATTTGGTTTCTCATAGTGGTGCGTGTTCGGACGTTAAGAATATATTTTGATGATTAAACTACGAACTGGATAACCACAGTGGGAGAAATAAGCAGCGCGACGCGGGGCTAAAGTGGTAGTTCTGTCAAAGCTTTGCTGCTTCCTGCAGTAAAGAAAGAAAGGAATAAAAGAAGAAGAATGTAGGAATATTCGCAAGTGAGAATATTTGAAATTGATTATTCTCACAAGAAAGGATTTTGTACAGCAGTTGTTGGCAGCACACGCGCCCATCTTCCCCCGCGTCGTCGCGATCACGCCGAGAGCCGGGGTACACACGGGAAAGGCGCACTACGCCCTCTCCCGCTTCTCCCTCGCTCTCGCGCGCACCCTTCCTACCCGACTCGTGAGAGGGTAGCTGACAGGCGAGGAGGACATTCCCCTCGCAAAAGTAAACAGGTACAAAACAGCGCCACCGGGGCAGACCCTCTCTCTCTGACTCCGGACCCCTAACCTGCCGGACTGGAGTACCTGCCGCAACCCAGGAGTGACCTCGTTTGCCTGACTAACCCGGGCAACGGCGCTAGCCTATTATTAATTATTACAGAGAGGACGCCCCTATGCCAGTGTTCCTTATTGCTGGTAGCAATAAACATTGTTACAGTTGACGCCGCTGGCTTCCCTACTCTTTAGAAGCCGACGTAGCCGCGATTCCCGCGCTACGGGTTGGGGAGTACCAGAGAGCTACAGCGTGGGGCTAGATCCGGAGCTCGCCTTCAGCCCTTGCCGCACACAGACCTTATAACGCAATGATAATGAGCATGACACATAAGATGCATCATTTGGGAGGATGGGACGACAGTAATATTCACATTCAGGCAATTATTTTCCTTATCTTGCGGGTGGGCTTTCATACTGAAGTCTCAGAGATTGGTCGATGAGGCTTCGATCCCTAAGCAGAGCTCAAAGAGAAGTCAATCTCCCGCCGATTACTGATTAAAAAATTTGGAGAACACACCTTTGTGATGTAAAAAACGAGCCCTATTGATAGTCGCGTATGAGCTGGATTGGACAGCCTGTAGATGGCAGTGGCAGTGGACAGAAGCCGCTTTCAGGTACTGTACCTGAAAAGCATTGACACGGAATTGAGGAAGAGGTCAAGAAATTTGGCGGCCAAGTGCATGGTAATTGAAAGTGTAAATAGACGACCAGGAGTCATCAAAATGAAAGTGTGAGAAACAGAGACAGTGAATGAAAAGAATGGAAAGAAAAAAAGACCATAGAGATTTACAAGAATGGGAAGAAAGAAATTAGAAAAGAAATACCGTACGATAACACAAAGGCCAGTGTCTTACTATTTGAGGCTCGATCCGGTTGTCTAAGCACAAAAGATACCGGAACGAATACTCGGTACAAGATAAAGCATGTGTATGCTACAGCAAAAATCCGGAAGCCACTGAGCACAACCTGATGGAATGCGAAGGAATCCACCCAGTAAGAGCCGTAGGTAACGTACAAGTTCCAGAAGTGCTAGGATATAAATTGGACATATGCATCAACCGATCAGTATTCCAGATAAGCAAGAGAGATTCAGAGCATTGGTGAAAAAAAACAGAGAAGAGACTGCTACGACCTGATCCATTACAGACATAGGTAGCGGTAAGAGGTAGATGAGAAGTTTTGAGGAGAGGCAAACAACAAGAGAGAGAATAAACGTTATTGAAAGCTTGTCCAGCAGTTTTCCTTGGAGGTGAGACGGGGGAATAGGGGATTAGCCCCTGTTGCCTCCCACTCTCCGTCGATGACGATGGCGGTGGTGGTGTCTCAGATGACGGCTCGAAGTCCTTGGACCCAGGCGGCAGGAACAAGAAGAGAAAAAGATTAAGGAGACGCACACAAAAATGCTAGAGTGAAAAGCAATTGTAGCATGCCCGATTAACCCAAAAAGGCTATATGAGTATTTCTCACCGACCCGCTTCAAAGAGGTTGCCAATAAATCATCATCATCATCATAATTATAATCATAATCACATCAGCAACCGCCAGAAGCACCACAGCCTTACTTCCCTTTCAAAACACCCGTGGTCCAACACATGACCAAGTAATAAGGCAAAAATTAGATGAGCTTCGTCAATCTCAAGTCACCTCTCTCTCTCTCTCTCTCTCTCTCTCTCTCTCTCTCTCTCTCTCTCTCTCTCAATGCGGTATATACCTGACATCTTTGCCGCCGCTGCTCTGTCCGCAATGACGCCACGCCAACAACGGCAGCTGCACTTCTCTGCAAATAATTTCCCCTTTGACTTCTCTGCCGTACACGTTCGTCTTTCGTATGCTTTACCGGCGCGCAGCGCGGGTGGGAGGTAGGTTAGGTAGACGGCCGTCTTAGCGGTCACGTACCAATAAACGATGGCACGTTCTTTTATTTATTGTGTTAAGGCCATGTTGATTTGTTGGAAAATATTCATTCGAGGTTATGCGGAAGTTTACGTTCATGACTGGGCGCATAATGCACACTCAGAGCGGGCCTAGGTGGTACGTATAGTGTGAAATTCGCCTCCTTTGCGGATTACCGGATTGCCATTGCAATAAAAAAAAGCTGAAATATGCGTCAGTGCAAGTTATCTTTGTCGTCGGCAGATCTGGTTTTCAATCGTGAGTTATGGACCATTACAGTCTAGTGTTGCCAACATTTGAGGGAGAGTGTCACTGAACCGAGACAAAGGCACTAAAATTTCTCGCTATAACTGCGAAGTGGATTTTAAGAATTTAGGTGTTTTGAAACACTCTAATATAAGCTAGCGTGAACTAAATAATTTACCTAGACGGCGTCATGTTGGTCTAATGTCCGTACAGCTGAAGGAAAATAGGGAACTTACCAGGAGGGTATAGAACGCTGTAGCTTTACTAATGTATTTAGTATGAATGGGCGAATATTCGAAGTGTCGAATACGTATTGCAGTATTTTCGGATATCAAAAGCTAACCAAATATTTCGAGACAACCGTCTGTTAACATCGGGTCACTGTTTGCCACGTTCTGAACAAATTATCGTTCATGTTCCTCTTTTTGTCCGCGTCTTCGTAGCGCTCTTTTCTTAAAGTACGCAAATTATCGCTAGTAGAAGTAAAACAGCGACAAAGTTTGGTAGCATTCCAAATACAAAATCGCTAACGCGAGCTTTTCTTTTCCGGTTTTCATGTGGAAGTGTGGCACTGGTTAACATTCCTTCGGTTACATCTTGCACATATACAGAAATACCTAAGAATGAATGGACGTCGGAACTGCTGTAGGCGTAGCACAATTCGTAGTGCAACGCGCGCGTATGCAGAGGTTGTGGGCTTGGCTCTCACCGTCAGCAAGTGGAGTTTTCCTCCATTTCCCATTAGATTCTCATTCTTGAACTTCAATTAGAATCTACAAATAATTTATCCCATGCTTTTTGTTTCTTCATTATCCGTTGGTTTCATATGGTTCTGTCTATGGGAGCGTTCTTACAAAAATGGTGCCCTTACAAAACCGTTCCCCTCGGTTTTTCTTATTTTCGTCCAATACGTGACAGTCGGCTATATTGTGCTTATGGCCTGTCAATTAGTCTTTCTTGCAACCTAGTCATGTAGGAGAGTTTTATCTCTTACGTTACAAGCAGTAATTTTTTTTCTTCTAAAAGACTCTGTATTATGTCTAGGGCACACAAATACCTCCTCAGCATTTTATTTTCCTTTTCCATAACTTCTGATAATTTTCAAGAACTATTTATTATGCGTTTTTCAAAAGTTCATCAGTTTCAAATGCCTGTTATTCTTGCAAAGCTTGTATGCCACCATGCTTAAAGGTGTCAAGCTGCTGTTCGTGTAGTTCCTTTCATGACTGCTGTGATCTTTTGCCTGATTGTTGACTGTATATTCAGTGCAAGTGTGTTCCTAATTATACTGAAACAAGTATTCCTACTGTAAATATGTGCGTCTGCTTTCGTCTATTCGATATTCGATACTTACTATTCGTATTCGATTCGTATTAGAAAAAGTCGATATTCAATTGCCTACCTCTAATAGTTACATACTAGATTATGACAGCTTAAAATTTTCATTATCCTCAGATTGCAAGGTTACAAATACACCACGTTTCAAAAGAACACAAGCAACGCAGTTTTCCTAGGACGAAAATGCATTTAGTCTGCCTATTACCCTACATTTTTTGTGCTCCCCAAAATTCATTGTAGCATAACTAGATTCTGTGGAACGCGCTTGGCTGCATGTTGTTAACATGACGATGACAATTACCGGAGCTTTGTACATGGTAAATACCATATTTTCGCCCTTTATCTACCTGAAAGCCACCGTGAAGTACTGATTGGTCCGAAAGACGTGAGAATCAGAAGCGATTTGTTCAGTCGCGCCTGAACGAGCTAAGCCGTTCCGATATTTACGCCTTTTTTAGGCAGTCCATATGTCTAATTCGTCTGCTGTGTTTGTAATCTGAATAGAAAATTTATTCCACTTGGTTTTCGTAAATTAGTTCTCTGACAGGTTGGCCAAGCGTCTACGATGAAGGGATTTAGTGACACCACCGAAGCCGCAGCGTTTAAACGCGCTCAAATAGGTTTTGTAAATAATAAAGAAACTTCAATTTTGTGATCACAATGTCAACGCTCTGATGACCACTCTGCTGTGAAGCACAATCACAATGTGAAGGCTACCAGTGTGAAGGGTACCGTTGGTTCATCATGGTCCCGTAGCCTATGCTTTTGTACAGCGAGTTTCCGCCACTTACATGTCGCTTTCGAATAGCAAAGCGAGTTCTTGAAGGCCATTTTCTAAACAATTTTTTAACCTATGTGTCGTTAAATTATTGCCAACTGTTCATTAATGTCTCTAAAAAGGTCACTGACTGCTAAATAGCAAACTTTGCCGTAAACAGACGAAAAAGTAACTAAATCTAGCGCCAAAATCGCTAAAATGGCAACACTGATGAAATACCGGTAAATTATAAAAGCGAATTCGAGTTTATGTTTTCAAAGATGGTTACGTTAGACGGCCCCAACAAACACGGGATGATGCAAGTGATGGTAGATTAAATTGGTTTTGAACAGCTTAGCGATAGCTTTCTCAGCAATGCAAGCTAGCAAGGCGCGTCCCGCCGGCGTCTCGCGCCGCAAAGTGCAGGGTAACCGTTGGCTGCTTAGTGCGGCCGGCCCAGCGTCATCTGCTACTGCACGTGGAGGCGAGGGCCGAAAGCAGGGGATACTTGACAAATAAATCGTACCTATTTGAACTCATTTCTGATAGAAAATTTGGCTTCAGCTGTTGTTTTGTTGTGTTTGTGCAGTGTGCAGCCGACAGTACCCGCTTTCACAAGTATGTGTGTGTAGTGAGGGGGGGGGGGGATAAATGGCTTACTTTTACTTTTAAATTGTGACAGGGGGGGGGGGGGGCATAACTCCCCTCCCGAACCGGTAGGTAAACCTATGACAAGCATGGTGTCGCGCGCACACTGGCAAATATAAACACATCTCACTCGATGGCGACGAGCACTCGCAGTCACAACGCTGACGTGTTGAAGACCGCCGGCAGCGAGAAGCGAAGGCTTCGTGTGGCCTCAGTTTGACCGCGAGAACACCTTTCACGACCAAATAAGGGAAAGTAGTCTTGAAAGTTCTGGAAACCTCAATTGCACTATTGAGGTTCGATTGCACTGTTGACAGACAAAGTTGCCCGAATCAATGTCTAGATTAAGACTTGAAAGACCACTGCACACTTGCAGAGGAGGGGAAATGTACCAACTGTTACCGAGTAGACTCTGCTATATAAATACCAGTGATAAGTGCGCTGAAGAACCAATGTGGCAGAGACTCCACGTGCAGCTGGTGGAGATGCCTCACCCACATTATCAGGGCTTCAAGCCGAGTGATCTTGGTTGCGACTCTAGGCCAATATATTCCCGAGTTTCAAAAAAAAAAGGGGGGGGGGGGCAAATGACCTACTTTGCCCCCCCCATTTCTGAGAGTGGCGGGGCAAGTACCCCCCCTCCCCCCCGATAGGTACGCCTATGGCGGCAGCTGCAGCCTAAGTGCGTGGAATGGGCAAAAGGCTGGCGAAAGGCAAGCCCGCGTTCGAAGTGGCTTTCGCGGGGGAGGAAAAAACGCAGCGAAAAAGTAGGATGCTGGATCCGTCACTCCAGAATGTGCAGTAGCTGTGCGACCACAAGACTTTGAAGGTGGCTGGCGTTTTCAAGCGCCGCAAATGCATTTTCCTTTGCAATAAAATCAATGAACGGAACGGAAAACAACATCAGCAAAGGTAGGCGACTACGAGTCGCATACGTCTGCCATTTCTCGTCCAGTGTGCTGTGGGAAAGACCACGTAAGCAAGCGCAGGCGTTTCTTGTGATTGGTTTCGCTTGGCTAAGATGTAGCGAATGCTAACAGCGCATCAAAGAGGCAGTGGAAGCAAACTTCTTTTTATCCGTCTGTTTCAATGGCTTACTCACTGTTTAGCCGAAGTTTACCGATCCCCGTCTGGACGGGTTGAAATTTCGACTTTTGACTCGTAGCACTGGCGCGCATTACGAAATAATGAAATCTGGCGCTTTAAGGAAGGAGAAGAAGGAAGAGGAAGTAGGAAGAAGAAATAAGGAGAGAAGGCAAGGATGTTAACCCGAAATGCGTCTGGTTGGCTACCCTACTATGGGGGATCGCAAACAGGGAATAGAAAGGTAAAACAGAGAGAGGGAGGGGAGGGGGATCAAAGCTGCGGTGAGCTCACGCACGCACGCGGAGGGCCTGAGCGAGTCAAAGGCGTTCACATAGGCCAGTCGCCCCCAAAAAAGACAAAAGTGCCTTCATAGCTTTGTGGGCCGACGAGCGATGGGGACAGTCTTCAAGTAGCACCTGCACAGACAAAGGCCGATCGTCCAGTCGTCGCAATGAGGTAGAAATGTTTGTCTTTCCGACTGAAATCGATGACAATGGCACAATAATGTTCGATGTTCTCTTCCACGCCGCAGACGTCGAATGCAGCACTGTCGGTCGTTCAAATCAAAGTAGTGCACGCCTTTCGTGAAAGCCACTCCCTACAACAGCCGGTATAGAAGCGATGCCTCACGTCGGTGAAGCCCGGGTGGAGGTCGGAGTTGGAGCAAAGGGTTCAGTTCGTGCGACCTGGTGCGCCTTGAATAATGAGGCAGGTATTGTGCATCCCACAACCGTAATTACGCGCAACTTTTATATGACCATATGTATAATATATAGACATATCACGTCCCGGTTGCCACTGAGAAACCGCAAAATTTTTGTACTGAGCTTTTGTTCCGAAAAGCGGAGTTGTAGGGTCAATCGTTCGATCAGAGTAGCAATATGTGCAGGCCCTGTGAAAAAGTTGTTAACCAGAAAATGTAACCAGCAGCAATAGCGCGCGCGCGCACATGCACGCACGCGCAGACGCACGCACACACGCACACACACACACACACACACACACACACACACACACACACACACACACACACACACACACACACACACACACACACACACACACACACACGCACACACGCACAAACACACACACACACACACACGCACGCACACACGCACACACACACACACACACACGCACACACACGCACACACGCACACACGCGCACGCACGCACGCACGCACGCACGCGCACGCACACACACACACGCACACGCACACACGGGCGCGCGCGCGCACGCGCACACATACGCACACACGCACACACACACGCACACTCAAAGGCTGCAGGCTGCATTCTCACGTTAAAAAAAAGAACTCATCTCTTAACGACTCAAAAAGTAAACACCACTGGCGCCACAAATGAACGCATGTTGTGCTTTCTCTATGGGTTCAAGCACCTTGCCTTTCAGGTCACCTAAAAATGGTGGGCCCACATCCGGCGACGCTACCGGACTAAAACTTCGGCCTTCATTGTCCCCGCAATCGCGACCTGCTTTGCGGAAACTGGCCTAATATGTATACGTAATAGCCGGGAAAGCTGCTGCGCGATGCTCTGAAAAAATAAATGAGGAGGGAAAAAGGGAAAAAATAAAACAGCGTCGCGTCTACTTGATTGCAGATTGCATTTTACTTTGCTTGCCGCACATGAAATGGGCACGGCGGTCCACTCCAGCTGTTGATCCCGTGACTGCATAAAGTACATGTGTAGCCGTAGAAGTCTTGTAGTCCTGTCGGAGCTTGATAAATACATGGTAGTTACCCTCCCAACTGCACGCCCAGTGCGCAAAAGTGTGAGTCTTTTTGGTTGGTTGAAGTTGAAAAGGCCACTTGTTATAGCCTACATTTTTGTTTGTTCCGAGATGTCAGCAAAGTTCGAGCTTTAAAATGTGACAAGACCTTGAAGAAGAATTAGTATGTAGAGCAAAGGGGGCGGAGGTTGCGAGGGCTCCAAGAAAACAGCCGTCTCGCATGATGCTCCAAAGCGTCTCATGACACGATATGCCTTGAGGAAATGCTTGGAAAATAAATAGAGGCAAGGGCTCTTGTGCAATATCGTAAGAGCAGTGTTAGCGAATTCTATTGTAGTTTTGAGCTTTACCCATCGGTAGTGCCCTTCTCTTGTGTTTCTTTATTTTTTGTTTACTTTAACTAAATTTGTAATGTTGGTTGCTGAAACTTTGCCCGCCTATTTTCTATCACGGTGAGAAGTCCGCGTCACTGCTAGAGAATATTTTCCGTTATTTGGCGAATGTTCGGAGCAGCAAAGCGTTCATTTTTATTCTTTTCCATTGTCTGTAAAGGGAAAGCTTGCCGCAAAGAGAGCGTGAAAATAAATTTCGGTGGCCGCCGCCAAGTTGAATGCTTTTACACTGAAGAAAGTCATCGGAGTTTTTATAACATGGCACCGGCGTCAGCATGAGCCATTCAGCGCAATGCTCGAAAAGAAAGCATCTGCGCGCATTGTCTGGGATGGCTGTTGAATGACATGCGTCCAACACTTCTTTTTTTCTTTCTTTCTTCTCACAGAAGTAGCCAGGCATTATCTATTCAAGAAACTGTTATTACCAAATCAGCCGCATTTTGCAGTACATTTCCAGCACCTTAAGTGTGAAACATAGAGAGGAATATGGGGCGTGCACGGCACGAAGAAAATTGAGAGAAGCGAGGGAAGGTGCCCCGGCAAAAGACAATTTCACTTTGACTAAGGCTCGTATCGGTCGCGCTAGGCCTTTCAGTGGTTACGCTGCTTGCGTACAGTCCTCAAGAATTCACTTGTCATGTGGCATTACTGGTCCCCACACCTGTCTCCGCAATGGAGTAATGCAGGTAGGTGTTTATGAATTATGTATAGACGTGGCAATACAGCACATTTTCTAAGTGTAATTTGACTGGAGACGAAATTTCGCGTACGGCTATTGCATTCATTGGCAGATTTTCTGGCATATGTAATTATGCTTAAGTAACGAATGTTTCACCAAGTTTAGGGCATGAACAATGCTTTGGTTTGATTAGGAAAATATTTCTCTGTGAAATAGATGGGTACGAAGCATTACCACTTAGCCACGGCCGAACAAGACACAGAAGTAAGAAGCGGTGCCCACAGTTACAAAAAACCTATAATGCTAAACTTGTTTGTAAGAGGAAATTCCAGCCAATCCCGATGCTGGACATATTATTAGTGAAGGCGGCCGGCCAATGGCAAAGCACACTTGCGAACAAAAAGCTTTAGGAATTCAGTGCCGCCTTGACGGTCGACGGATAGCAAGTACGTTTCTTTTTTTCTTTCTGTCGCAATAGCGTACATTTAAGATTCGCTTGTACTAGTTGGCTTGGTTAAGATATTTTTGCTTCTATAGTGTCATAGGCGAATCCTATTCACATAACGTAATAATATCAGAAGGAATACTAATAAAATATGTGCTAAAACAGGCGGCACGGTGTGGTCTACTTGAAGCACTTTCGAGCCAGAGTTATATTTACGAGCGTGTGGTGCTCGACGGTAAGAACTTCGAGAGCGAGCGCTTAAATGAAGGAAACGCAAGTGGGCCAGGATAAGCGAAATAATCTTTTTTCGAGACAACCATCTTCTTTGTAGGCTGACAAGTGATTGAACATTCCTGCACACAGCCCAGTTTCTTCGGGATGTTGAACCTGAACACATCAGCGCAGGAGATCTTTTGCATCGTGATCGGTTTTACTGCGCTGGTCATCTGGCACGTTGTTCGCTTTTACCGGAACGTGTCGAGGCACCCTAGAGGTCCCTTTCCATGGCCTATTGTCGGAAACTTGCTTGGTAAGCGATACTCTTCACCATCGCACGTGGTAGCATTGAAAAACAAAATATCGATAGAATTTCATTCTTTGGTTCAGCTGCAACCAGTTGTAGAAGATAATGACATAAACGTGATGACACAGTGGTTTAAGCGTCTATTTAGTAAACTAGTTTTCTGGTACTTTAAACAACAGTATTAATGCTACAGTTCAAGTAATTCAGCTTTAGTGAATATCAAAATCCGCATACGCCATTGTCTGTGCGTAAAATACCGTTACCTTGAACTTTATATGTATATTGCAAATTGTTATCCTCTGCTGAAAACTGCCACTTGAAGCTTGCAGACGCTGTGTGAGTCATTAGATGGAGTTCATATTTTGAACTAGTGCGTTTAGTTTCCAAAAGCATTTGCTGATGATATTTGTCTTATTGTGCCCGAGCATCATTATTAAAATTGTTTTGCATTGGTTATGCGATGTCACGTCGCACTCCAATACAGATATCGTGATAAGCCGCAATTTTACAGCACCAGTAATTTCTGTAAAGCAAACCAAATTTTTCAAGTACGAATTTACGTCACGAGGTCATAGCAGCGCCAACTAGAACATGTACACAAAGAAAGAGATAGACGGAGGCAATCGCTGCCTTGAACTGCCCACTCGCTGGCTGCACAATATGGCCGCGCTCGTGAACACTCGACCTGTTTTCTCGTAATGCCACAGTCCACGCACCCGGATCACAAAGGCGCTCCCGAAACGGTATCCAACCAGTGTATGAGTTTGTGTCAGTAAAGCTTATGGCAGAAAGCTGGGATAGCTGAATTTCTGATAACCGATGCATTTCCAGCGCTTCGGAAGAACGTGGCGGACAAGTTGGCTCGTATGTGCACCAGTAGTAGATGACAACAGGCACAAAAGACCTGTATGCTAAAAAAAAAAGCACGCCCCGCCTTTGATTGCATGTACTACAGGTGTTGTTTATAGCATCCCCTTGTAACGTGGCAAATGATACCTAGGCCAGACTGGGCGCTGCGTAAACGACCGACTCAGAGGTGTGCAGATACGGGCAGTAGCGGGATGCGGCAACTTAGCAGACCACCGTAGCAATGCGAGGCACATCTGTTTCAAAGAATACGTATTATTGGAAAGTACAAAGATAAAAAATACAGATTGATTTTTGAGGCCTACAACATAAAAAAAAAAAAAAACAGCGCGACAAATGCATTAGCACTGCTTCTTTCTCGTTGACAATGAAATAGTGCTACTATCTGCGTCGAAACTTGTGTGATACACATCTGTGACGACTGGCCTGACGCATGCGCCGCGATTCAAGTTATTTCGTCTCCTACCGCGTGCAATGCGGGTGTGTTTTCCGGCATTCAAATGAATTGACGACCAGCGTCCTCCCTGTCCTGTGTTTTTTTCTTCTTTTTTTTATTCTCCGACTTTTTCTGAAATCGCTGGAAATGCGTCACTCAGCGTGTCAGCAACATTCAGCATCTCTCCCAACTTTAACTGACGGAGCTCAGTCGACCCGCACTCGCTATGTAAATGTGTGTCAACGGCACCTGTGCACCGCAGGTCAGCGGCAGAACTGAACACTCGCGACACACGTTTAGAACACTCGCATCCAGCCACCGTGCACCCTCGGGTAACTGATGTGCACATACATTTTTTCCTATTTTCAAAACATAGAGCGCGACAGAGAAGATAGCATCGTAGCTAAGTAAATTTGGCAGGGAGTGAAATATTCAAGCAGAGTTGCGCATGTCTGCGCCTATTTGAAAGCATTCGTAACAAATTTTTGACCAGCCGCGACCTACCGATCTGCTAAACACTGCGGTGGGCCATTTGCTGCTGAGTTCTGTTGCTGACCTCGAGGTCGCGTTTTCGGTTCCCGGATGCGGTGGCCACATTCAGACGAGGCGGAAAGCGAAAACGCTAGGAGTGTGCGAATGTTCGAAATTTCGAATGCGAATCGAATGGTCCCTGCTATTCGATGCGTATTCGAATCGGAAATTCAGCGATAGAATTTACCGCATGTTTTTTTTTTTTTTTCAGAATATAAAAGGAATAAAAACAATTATTGGAGCCTGCAAGTCGACAGAACGATGAATGTCAGGACTGTTGGGAATAATCCTGCTGCAGGATAGCTGCGGCAGCTCCGCAAGGGCACCAGTGTCTGTCTGAGTGCAGGGTGCAGACAACTTCTGCTTGGTATTTTCCAGTCATTTAATAAGAATGGCACCCTGTAGGCAGCCTATATTTCAATTCGTTTGGCTTTATCATTTGGCCAGTCTCACCATGTTTGGGAACATTTAAAACAACGTGCGGTGGTGTAGTGTGACACTTCTCTATTTTCATCAAACACAAGTCTATACGTGTGTACCTTGTGGCGTACCTGCTTCCTTGTTACGTTGCTACTATTTCCATGGTTCTTCAGATAATCGAAACCCTATATTTAACAGTTAAAGGTTCCTCAGTTGTCTGGACGTGTAATTGTGAACGGTATTACTGGCATATCCCAATGTATACCTGTAAGCCCGATCTCATTAACTTTCTTATTTTTTTTACTGACTGCGCAAACTTAATATTCCATGTTGCTTTAGAAATGAGAAAATATTCGATATTATGTTCGATATTCGGTTGTCATGTATCTCAAATATTTGTATTCCATTCGATTCAGAAGTTTCACTATGCGAACACCCGTGCAGAAACGCTCGTTTACTGAGCTTAGCACACGCGTTTGTATGAGCATGCTTTCGTACTACGCGTTTGTACTATGTGTGAGCGTGTTCTGTGCGGAAGGTTGGGTTAACTGCGTCTTGAGATAACCGGCAATAATGCAGCCTACGTTCACCTTTGTGTATGCTCATTGAACAAACACACCAACTAAGGTTGTCAGAATTGATCCCAAGTTCTTCACTATGGCATCTCACATATGGATTTGTGGTATGAAGTCAAACGCAAGGTTATTGGTTAGATTCGTGGCCATGGTGACTCCGACAAACGCAGTGCAATTCAACATAGTACATGTAACAATATTTAGCTCCGCGTAAAAGTGCTTTGCGCTGTCGAAATTGATGCGGCAAACTCAAGCACAAGCACTATCGATTGAAGAAAGTATTGGTTTGCGCTTTACGTCTAAGATTTGTGAATAAACACATGGCTTTGCGAAAATAATGTACACCCGTGGGCAACAGGAGAAGAAACACCTAACTTTTCTTCAAGGAACGATTGCTCGCTGTTGAGAGTGGCATGTGGATACGTAGTGAGCGGCGTTCCTGCTGTACATTTATTGTCGTGAAACTAGCTTACCGTCTTCGTGTAGCTTCTATGGGCTCTCCAAATGGATGGTTCGTCCATTCTTCAATCCTATATGGATGGATGGTTCCTGCGATAGTGTATCGGCTGGCGTGGAAACCAATACAAATGGTGAAAAACACAAATGTTAACCTCTATCTTGTTTTGCCACTTCTTTGATAATCCAGCAGTGGGAGCGAGAAAACACTTCAAGGAGAGTATTTTGGCATGGACAGACAAGTACGGCGAAGTATTCACCTTCTGGATGGGCGAAAAGCCTGTCGTAGTCTTGGGCAGTCACGCTATTGTTAAGGAGGCGTTCATAGCAAAGCGAAACTCCTTTGGTGGACGGCCTCCTTGTAATATGGGTGAGTCTCAGCAGGGTTTTTTGTCAGGCTACTTCGGAAGTTATCAGTCGGACATTATGTGCTCAAAGAATTACATACAAAGTGGGTGGACAAGAGGAGTGTCCGTCTTGCTCGTCTTACGTAGTTCTCTCTGTGTGCCTTTAAGTGCCTAATCTTCGTTTGCTAACATGGAATCACGAAACAGCAGTCCACAAGCTTGGCTGTTCAAAGGGGAAGTTTATTGCTTCCGTAACGTACTTAGAAGTGACATTCTCTTAAGTTGTGCGATGTTTCATCAACTTTGTGCAATTGTACACAATCACGTACATTTGAAGCCCGCAGACGATGAAGCCAAGGAAGGCATACGGGAGGTTATTTGTAGTTTCATTTGAAGCGTAGAAATGATTAGCTGAAGAGAACTGAAAGTGGGCTGAACAAGAGCTTGCCTCCGGTGGAAGCCGAACCCACAACCTCCGCATTACGCCTGCATTGCACTACCAATTGTGCTACGGCGACGGCTGTTCCCACATCCACATTCTTCGGTATTTATATATGTGTACGAGATCGAACCCGGGGAGCATTAGCTAGCGCCACTCATGACCTTGGCGTTGGATGTGGAACATCCTTTTGACATGGGATGTTCCACAACCACCGCCAAGACCGTGAGTGGCATTGACTAATCTCCTCAGGTTTAATCTTGTTCACGCGTAATGCCGAGGTTGTAGGTTAGGCTCCCACCGACGGAAAACTTGTTTCGCGCACTTTCAATTTCCTCCAGCTTATCATTTCTACGCTTCAATTAAAAGTACAAATAACTTCCCATATGCTTTCTTTGACTTTGTTGTCTGCTCACTTCAAATGGTTGTGGCTAACGAAAATTGAGCCCCTGGGTTCCCCTACATCTCGTTCACGATTGCAAGATCATGTAAATTTGTAGCATACACTTTACAAATTACGTATTTTTGTCAACATTACAACCAAATGCAAACATATACATTATACATACAATCATGATAAATTTATTTTAATTTTCATTGTTAGTCGGTACACTTTCTTTTTTTTTTGCACGTACTTGTTAGTGGTCTTTTGTTATGGACGTACGACTGTCTTTATAGGTTTAGAAGTGACAGACGTGGAAAAAAGTGTATATTTTAACGTGAACCATACTTCCTGATCTTTGTACACTATGTCGTGAAAAGGTAGAAAAAAACCCGGGGCACTACGCCGACCAAAGTAAAATTTAAAAGAAAGGAAGGCGTTTCGGCTCCCTTGTTGACAGGCCTTGTTGACAGGTTAAATAAACACAGGTATTTGAGCAGCTTGTTTAAGTAGTCTTTAACACGTGACGCAGGCAGCGTGCTTGCACTGACGGCAGATTGCCATCGCTCCTGTTCAGAGTGTGTGGCAAGGACACGTGCCTTCCCCCAGTCCATTACGTGGCCGCCGAAACGTCTTCTTTTATTTTAAATTTTACTTTGGTCGGCGTAGTTCCCCAGGTTTTTGTCTACCTTTTCACCATGTTCCATCCCGGCCAGACAGGCGTCCGTCAAACATTGAACATCATACAATATATCCCTCAAACCTTGTTGCTTCATAAATTTCATATTTTCTTTCGCCAATATCTTTAATTGTTTAAGATGCGCAATAAACGGCGTTGATTTGCGACACTCACGAAACGTTTAGTCTTTGACATTTGATTACTGCTTTACCCAAGGCACGCGTGCAACCTAGGATAAGTGTTTTCAGTTGAACTCACAAGAAAAGAACAGCGCAAGAGAAAGCAAAGCAAATGCAGCTTGGAAAGCCACTTTGTGCGCTAGCCTCCAATGCAATATCTAGATCTAAATCTCAGGCATATTGGGGAGTCTAAACCGTAAGGAAAAGTACATTAATGAAAAATCCCGCAGATCCCACGCCCTGTGGGAATCGATGTCGTTCGAAGCAGTGTGAGGGGAGACTACCAAAACAACGAAACGACCATGAGAGAACCAAGACGTAGGCAGCTGTTGCAGAACCTATATGACACACATGCCATAACATTCGTGTCATGGCCGATCATTTATGCTCGTCATACACTCTTGTCATACCATGCCAGTTAGGGTACATACCAAGTTAACAAAACGACCGTGAGCCGTAGGCGGCTAGTAGATACGTAAGGAGAGACTGTCAAAGTGGCGAATGTTCGCCAAGAAATGCTTCACATTTAATAAAGGCCTTTTGCGGGATGCTCTAGAAAAAAAAAAAAAAGAAACACGCTTCGCTTGCAGGGGCAATGCACAAGCAGAAAGGAGATCATGACATCATTTTTGAAGATGCAAACCTAACGTGGAAAGCGCTCAGAAAAGTCGCGATGGCTGCAGTGAGGTAAGGGGTATTCTCTAAAGGAAGGTTCTCGTTATAGTTAGACGATGCTTAAAGTGCATCTATGCCTTTTGTAGCAATAGAACGATTTGATGTGTTTTTTTTTTCTTTGAATTCCTATGCGAAGATGTTGATATCTTTTTCCCGTTATGGTTGCAGGAAGCATACTTCTAGCGAAAACCTAGAAGTACTCTGCTGTGACGTCGTCGATGCCTATGTAAATTCGTTGCATGGCGAGATGGTTACAGTAAAAGCGAGAGATCCTCTATTGTTCATCATTTTCAACATAACGGCGGCATCGACATTCAGCAGAAAGTAAGAACCCCCACCCCACCAGTCTGTTCAAACTTGTGTTTTCTATTTTGCGCGGCAGCCATAGAAAATGTGCATTCATTAATTCTAAATAGTGCGAATATATATATATATATATATGCCTTTGTCCTGCAGTAGAAATAGGCTGCTGATGATGTATAAAGATATAAGTATGCATAAACAACGAATTTGCACCGTAGAAGTCTGCACAGCCTGACGTATAACCACAGAGGAACCTTAAATTTCTAGTGCCTGGCAGAACAGCAAGATGCAAGCGGTCAGAAGAATATAACGTTAATTATGTGCGAAAGGGAATGCGAAAGTATCGTCCACAAGTAAATATTCGGACACTGTTAGAGAACCCTAAGGCTTGTGACTATCATTCCTAACCACCGATGGTCTCCACGGAGTTTGTAATTAAGTTTGGTTTATTCGATTTTAGAGAGGGGCGAATATAAATTTATTCGAACAAGAACTGAACCTGAATAGAAAGTATCGAATATCGAATCAAATCAACTGCAGAACAGTACGCATTTGGACTGTGGCCTGTGTCCCTCCCTTCGTCCTGTTGTTTAGCGCTGTTTACAGCTCGAATCAAATATCGAATAGTGAAATGCCAGACGCATATATTTACAGCATAAATACTTATTTTGGCTCAATTAGGTACCATGCGTGTGCTGACTAGCGAAAAAAAAAAAACCCAGCCAGCTATAACGGACGATTAGGATTTGTTTTAAATGTAAGATCACTAATTGTCATTAAATGATCTGCAAGAATAGCCTCTCAACATATTTAAATCCTGGTTGCAAACAATGTTTTCAAGCACGATTGCCTGCTGTATTAACTAGCTTTGTAAGGACGCTAAATAATTGGTTCTTAAAAAAAAATCAGAAGCTGTGGAAAAAGAAAGAAAGAAAGAAAGCTGCTGAAGGATTTGGTGTGCCGCCGAAACACGTAAAAAGGCCAGTTGCAAGGAATATATCACTTCTAGCGTAAAAGATAAAACTGCTACATGACTAGAACGCAGGAAACGCTTAGTGACCGACTACAAGCAAAAACCACAGGTTGTCATGAAAATTTCAGCCGATAAATTGAAAGCAAAGCTTACGTTAACCAGAGTAACTAGTTGGGCTTGTTGGTTGAACCTAGTAGAGGGCTACAGCGCGGGAACCAACGGGGACAAAGGAGGCGCACAACGTACATAAAGACAGCGCAGTGTCTGTGCACTTTGTGTGCCTCCTTTGTCTCCATCGGTTCCGGCGTTGCAGCCCATTAACCATTTTTTTTCTGCACTGTACCGAAAGCATTTGTCGTTGTTCCACTTCTGATAACTTGCGGCACTTTGTTTAGCAGGCGGAGAACAGAACAGTAGCCAGACTTTAATTTTCGGTTCTTGCGAAGCATTTGGGTGCTTTCTATATTCGAAAATGCCCACTAGTTCATTTTCTAATACGAATAGCTAGCGTGTAATATTCGATTCGTATTCGAAACTTCGAATAATCTCCCATCCCGATTAGATTGGATAAACCATGTTGCTAGGCTAATTGACTCATTATATCAGGGAAAGAAATGGCACATGAAAAACGCGCGTCAGGAGACCAGGCGGGCTATTCTGTAAGTGTCCACCTAGTGGACATGTCCATTTCGTCTGCTGCTGAAGTGTTGATTGGCTCCATGTGCGTGTCTCCTGGTTACGCGTAACCCAGCCCAGCCAATCTTGACTTTAGCATCAGATGAAATGGACATGTCCACTAGGTGGACATTCACGGAATACCACCTAAGGCACCATATTCAGAAAAAGCTACAGAAATCCTGAGAATTTTCTACTAATGCGTAAGCATTGTTTGGCACGGCTGTGACTTCGTTTTACAGCAGAGCTGTTATGCGCTAGATCCTGGTGGCTTGTGTGCGTAGGCAAAAGTGTAGCTAAAAGAGCTAAAGCATAAAGCAAAAGCGTGTCGTCGGGTATGCCCCAGCTGCATTTAATCGCGAGAAGTGTGAAAACGTGTTGTGATAAAAAAATGTAATAAAAAATCAGAACCGGTATAGACACTGATGATTATGGATTGCGGTTCGACGTCACAGGCTTCATAAGGAAACTACGTAACGTTATATCAGTTCCCTTACAGCCGTGCAATGGGTAGGCCGCGTGTGGTGAGTCTGCGGAGGAACCGTGTGATTACGAAGAACACCGCCGTGAACAGAAGCGAGAATGTGCGCGGCGACGGCGAGCGGCACGTAATACGCACGAAGATCGTGCTGCAAACACCAAGCGTATGCACCTTTGGTTGGATCGCCCCCTACTAACTTCACTTCTATTGTAATTGACGGTGATTTCAACATAGAGCTATCTCGGCCAGACGGAACGTGGTTCGTCGCGTTTCTCTTGGAAAGGTTCGGCATTAAATCATCCGATGTTACACAAACATTAGTGTGCCCACGCCGCACCATCGGTCGTGTATAAACCTCACATTGGCCAAAAACATTTCAAGCGTCGTCACAGAGCCACTGGCCGTATATCATAGCGATCATAAAGCGACAGTCACCTTGGTGACCAAATAATAAATCTACAAAAGCAAACAAAATATGTTTAAAAATAAAAAAAAGCATTCAGTATGAAATTTCACAAATCAAAAATATCGTGAAAAAACAAAATTCGTTGTGGTATGTGCCTATTACTTTCAGTCGATATATTTGTTAGAAACATATCTGTACAGTCCCACTGGTCATCCACTTTCACAAAGTGGAATGGCTTTGAATTTTTGCTTAGTTTTGCTTACTTGCGTTTCCTAGCTTATGAGTGTCTACTCTTGGCCTTTCTGGTGGGAAAATATGCGTAGGGTTTCGTATACAACTGTCCGATTGTTTCGCCGCGTCCGGCCCCTTAAATGCGATCGCACCGGTTGAGCCGCAACGCCGGTCACGACCGCGCCTCGACGGAGTAGAGCGGTCGAAAGGGAACCCCAGCGGCCGCATTAGCGCGTGAGGCGTTGCATGAGGGGAGAGTGCATCGCCCTGATGCTATGTCACCCTCGCTGTCGCTTTCGCAAGCCTGTGTTGTGCGAGCGTTCCTTGACCCCGAAAACTCTCGCCTGCATTCTGACTGCGCCGCGCTAAGGTCCAATGAAAACGCGCTCGCTTGCCGGCAAGGTGTTCGTAACCCGAAAGACGCTGAGCAGCGTTGAAGTGGACATTCGGCCCCCCCAAGATCTCAAGTTCGCCCACCCCCAAGTACCAGTTGGCCCACGTTCAAATTTCACGTTGGCCCACTACGAAATTTAATTTGGCACGCGTCCAAATTTCAAGTTGGTTCATCCCGAAATTTCACATTGGCCCACTGCCAAATTTAAGTTGGACTACTCCCAAACTTAAGTTGGGTCACCCCCAAAATTTCAATTTTGCCCACCCCCAGATTTCAACTAGGCCCACTCCCAAAGTTTAGTTGGCGCACGTTCAAATTTCAAGTTGCCCCACTACTAAAATTTCAAGTTAATCCACACCCAAATTTCAGTTGGCCCACCTGCAAATTTCAGTTGGGTCACCCCTACACTAAGCTTCCCTTGCATGTTTAAGGAGCCCGATGTATCTCTATAGATATTCTCTTTTTATCTTTTTGCTTAAAACATTTCCTTATAGCGCAAAAGCTACCAATCATCTACATTTACACTATCATAACGATTAAATGTCTTTGAAAATTACGCATTTTTGTGCAGATTACACTTTTCACGGGACAGGGCTAGGGGAACTCGCCAAAGAATGCTTACGCATTACCGGTTCTGAAAAGATATCACATCACCTAAGAACAAGGCACCTAAGAGCAAAGGGAACAAACAAAAGAATAACGAGGAATCCAAAGGGAGAAGAAAATTAATTCTGACGAAGCACTAATGCGAACGTGTAAACAAACACGAGTCTGTCTAGGCAAACACGACGATGTTTGTTTAGGCCACAAGCTCGCAGGACTTAAACAATGTGCAGTAAGGAGTTTTTACCCTATTGAATGGTTTGCTTGGACGTTAATTTCGTCGCTATTTGTCTTTCCTTCACGTCATCAACGTATGTACGTACATGACATTAGCATTTTACGCTCCAGTTCATTTCAATCAGTTGCCGTTTGCAACTTTGATTAAATCTGTGTACGCTGTGACAGTCCTGACTTTGTGAAACTGAAGTGTTCAGAAATTGTTTGTACAGGAGTTTTCAGCAGTGGTCCGTCTATCGTTGAACGTGGTCGGCTTAAGATAAGATAAAAAAAAGAGTCGGAGCAGCTATCTTTTCAATGCGCCGCGCGTCGCAGCAAACGCAATTTGACACCTTGCTGTCTCTCCCTGCTTAAAGCACAGAGAACTTAGTCTTTGACCATACAAACAGAGTTAGCGTTTCTTTTACGCGGAAGCGTAACTTGCCAGCTCGTGAAATCGGCGGTGTTTGTCAGAAGCCGCGAAGCATGCGAACGAAGAAGGTACATGGGCCTCCATACTGGCTCCGGTTTGTCTGCAACTTTCGTTTGCGTATTTAATTAGCACTACGGGCAGCGACAGCGCAGGAATTTGAGGACAACAATCGTTAAGTTTCCTTCATACTCTTTGAACCATCACTTCGAACTCAAAGTCTGACAGGCGTGTGCCTAAAATTGCGCTGCTGAAATGTTTGCTATTATTTGATAAGGAAAAAAGTTATGAAGAACCAAACCCGCTTACTATTCGAGAATACGTTGAGCATGCATTCGGAGGTGGTTATTTGCGGCACTATGTAGCAGTCTGTTAAGGCCCGTCCACGTTACCGGCACGGCAACTCGCCGCACGCCGTTTGCCGTTCGCGGATCGCCGAACGGCAAGATTTCCTTGCCGTAGAGACGATGTGCCAGGGACCCATTTGCCCGACAGCTGTACAGCGAAGTGGCCACTCTGAGACCGAGGAGTGGTCGCGACGGCAGCCTCACCGCCACTGATCGCTCGGCGGCGCCCAATATAGTCACTAGGGCTTCTCCGGTTCACTTCAAAGCTAAAGCTAACGGCGCTTCGGAATGAATCACCGACCCTTACAAGCCGTAATATCTTCTTACCGCTATTGTCGCTCTTCGCAATTATTATACATAAAGAAGAAAATACGCTAATAATAGCGGCGCTGGTCGTGTGCAGTCGGTAACCGTGCACTGCAGCTGAGCTCAACAAGTATCGGAGCTCTCGTTCGTGTTTAACGTTTGACAGTAAATATCATTTTTCATAAGATGTACACACAATTCGCGCATTACTTTATCTAGTGGGAATGATTATGCTTGGAACAGAAGCTGCAGCCTATGTTTGCGTCGCCGGTGGCAGAGGCGCGTATCTTCACGGTCGTCGATTGGTCCGTCGGTTGTGCGGCGGATGGTGCGCTGGCCGAAGTGGAGTCTACATTTGAAATCTCTCGCGCGGCAGACGTTCTGCGGCCCTGGAGGCCGGTTAGCCGTTACGGCACGTTTGCCGATAGCGTGGACGTGCCTTTATGAGACATGCTCCCCCTGAACACCGTGCTTTACCCATACGCGGAAGCCAACCGGTACTTTGAGCGCCATTTCCCCAAGCAACGCAGTCGGAACCCCGTGCAGCGCCTGCCACCACCTCAGGTCGCAGATGCCGCGACCAGAGGCGCAGCGTCTCAAAGTCTTGGCTGTCACGAGGGAAGAATGCGTGAACGCTATCCTTACCACTGTGCCAACATGCGGTACTGAACGGTACTACCATGCCAGCGGTAACACCATACTGTACCCCGGCGCGGTTGCACGTGGTCGTGCGGGCTTTATTTTGAAAGCGATCTGCTTCGAGGGCACAGTTTAGATGGGCCAACGGCTCGTAGCTTTGCGTGCGCTGTGTTCTCAACGCCCAGTTTGTGAAGTGATAGACAGCATGAAGGTCCCTTCACTTGCTGCTACTATCGCGATTCATCACGCCAGCGTTTTGACAACAAATGTCCGCGGTCATCGAGTGTGCAGTGTTCATGTTTCCCTGCGCGCGCTGACACTATGCTAGGTAATTTAGATAGCGAATGTTTACAAGGGGCATTCTGCTCCGGCGGCTGCTGCGTATGGCGCAGCCACGCCAGCCCTGTTTTGCATGCGATCTGCGATGCGGACAGTGTAGGCGTCTAGGCGCACCTAGGGCCGATAGCGTCGTGTGCGCTATAGCATCCATACACTTTCACGTAACCCGGGTTCACGAACTGAAAAGTCACTGACTTTGTTGACACTGGCCCTCGTCTCAACCCCGAACGCCAGCACTACTCGAAGCTGCACAATCTATATGCCATTTTAACAAAACTTATTGCTGAGCTAGTTGGTTCAGGACTTGCCTCAGTATTCAGAAATGCGTCTTGAAGCCCATGCTTGACTTGATAGACGCCTGATGGGAACGCGCCGAAGACGCCCATTGCGTTTTCTTTGGTGCACTCACGACAGGCGTCATTTAATTCAAGTCAAGCGTGGTCTCCAAGATGCATTTCTGAATATGGGGGTTTAAACAAAGGTTACGGGCGCTAAGCAGACAAGGACAGAGTGAGACACAAACAACACACACGGGTGCCAGAGGATGTGTCGTTTGTGTCTCACTTCGTCCTCGTGTGCTCAGCGCCGTAACCTTTGTTTTTAAGCCATGTGCCACTGCGTTGTTGTATGTGTGCCAGAGCAGTTCTCCATACTTTATATTAAATATTCCGTAAAGAGCGTAATAGCGTGCGGTGGTTTCTATTCACGAAGACTTAGCAGGGCTAAAAGAAGCTAAATAAATTATGAGAATTGTGAACTAACGCATTGTTTGGCAGGGCTGGGACTTGGTTTTTGCTTAGTTTTGCTTGCTTTCTATAGCTTATGCGCGTCTACCCTTGACCTTTCAGGTGGGAAAACATGCGCAGGGTTTATTATACAATTGTCGGATTTTTTCGCCACGTCCAGCCCCTTCAATGCAATCGTACCAGTTGAGCCGCAATACCGGGCACGAGCGTGCCACAACGGAGCAGAGCGGCCGTCCGGAGTAGCGCGTGAGGCGTTGCGTGAGGGAAGAGTGCATCGCCGCGATCCAACGCCGTTGCGCGATCCCATGTCACCCTCTCTGTCGATCTCGCAAGCCTGTGTCATGCGCGCGTTCCTTGACCACGCAACCTCCCTCTAGCCTGCGTTCCGACTGCACCTCGGTAAGGTCGAATGAAAACGCGCCAAGCGTCTCAAGGCGCTCGCTTGCCCGCGAGGTATTCATAACCCGAAAGACGCTGAGCAGCGTTCAACTGGACATTCGGCCACCTCAAGCTCTCAAGTTGGCCCGACCCCAAATTTCAATTTGCCCGCCCTCAAATTTCAAGTTGGCACACCCCTCAATTCCATTTGGCCCAATCCCACGTTTCAGTTGTGCCATTTAACCCCGAATTTGGAGTAGGCCCGCCACGACATTGAAGTTGGTCCACCCCCAAATGTAAGTTGGGGCATGAACTCGAAGGATGCTCAGCAGCGTTCAGTTGTACACTGGGCCACCCCAAAATCTCAAGTTCGCCCACATGCAAAATTTCAAGGTGGCTCACACCCAAATTTAAGTAGGTCCCCTCCCAAATTTCAAATTGGCCCTACCCCACATTTCAGTTGCGCCAACCCCAAATTTCAAGTCGGCCCACCCCCAAATGTAAGTTCCGCCACCCCCACCACGAAATTTTAGTTGGTCAACCCTCACATTTCAGTTGGCTCACATTCAAATTGCAAGTTGGCCCACCCCCAAATTTTAATTTGCCCGACCCCCAAATTTTCAGTTGACCCACCTCAGATTTCAAGTTGACTCATCCACAATATCCAAGTTGTCCCACCCACAAATTTTAAAAGCGTTACGTTTTGGGCGACTTGGTTGTGCATGGTTCTTATTAAACTTTTGCGCGCACAAAGACAGGACGTCGAACGAAGAAGGGACACACAACATGCGCATGTTGTGTGTCCCTTCTTCGTTTGACGTCCTGTCTTTGTGCGCGCAATAGTTTAATAAAAACACAAATTTTAAGTTGGCCAACACCGAAAGTTCAGTTGTCCCACCTCCGAATTTCAATTTGACCAACCCCTAAATTTCCGTTGGCCTAACCCTACTATAAGCTTCCCGATGCACCTTCTAAGGAGCTCTATGTCTATGGGTACGCTTTTATTCGCTTCTGGTCTTCCTTCGGTCACGTGATATTTTCTGTACCCCACAACGCGACCTTGAAACGCAGAGTTAAGGCTTTCACCTTAAAAAATCATAATAAAGCAGGATATCTTGTAACGTGTTTAATATACTCGATAAATCGCACATGACTGTTCTAGAAACGACGCACGGCAAGGATAGTCATATAATGTCTACTAATTTGTTTTGCTGGCCTTGGTAAACTCATGTGTGCGAAAAAAGGTTCTTCTGTGCGATCTTCGTTTGTCTTATTACAAATAAACTCTCCCTTTCTCTTTTCGGTGATGTTTTTATCGTGGTTCTTATCTTACGTCTGCAACTGAATTATCATTATAATTTATTATTTCAGACTGCAAATAACTTTTGAGTTAGAGTATGTATTAGGATATTTGTATGTTTGGCTTTTGTTTTTTGCGATAGAAATTATATGGACACTCCAGGCGTATTTTTCGCCGTCGCCGTGATGTTCCGTATAAAGTGCAAAGGCGATAACACCGTCGCCACGCGTCAGTGCACGCGTCGTATGCCATATGTGCGAGTGAAAGCGCGCGAGGGAAGCCGACGATCGCGGCTTAATCTGACGCGCGCGAAGGAGAAAGCGGAGAGCTAGCGCGCCGTCTTCCGTCGCGCGGAAGGCCGTGGGGTGAAGGGAGAGGGGGAGGAGGGGGGCTGTTTTCCGGCAGCAACTGCGCATTTCGTGACCGGTGCGTACTTTGCACGGTAGCGCGCGGTCGCGTGCGCCGTATCTCGAAAGGTATCGGCAGACAGCTCATACCTTTGTGCGTACTGTGTTCTAGCCGCTCTTGCGTTGAAGCGAGACAGCATGAAGGTCACTTTGCTCGCTGCTCCTGCCGCGTTTGCTCACACCACCGTTTTCAAAGTGAGTGTCCGCGCTCATCGATTGGATTGTTCATGTTTGCTTGTGCGCGCTGACGCCATGCTTGTTAATTCAGTTAGAAAGCGAATGTTTCCAAGTTTATACGGCCTATAAAACTACCATCCTCACTTCGTATATCTGTTTACAAATTTGCTGTAGCAATCGGTGGTTCTCCTTTCGGGCGAAACTGCGATTTTTTTACAGCGAAACTGTTAATTAGACTCTAGTTGGTGGGGATTTTTCGTGCCCGTCAGCACCAAAAAAGAAAAAAAGAAAGAGCCGAAAAAAGTGCATATTTCTTTTGGATCAGGCATCCAACATGCACCTCAGTATTCACTTCAATAAAGAAAAGCACAAAACAAGCGTAAAAACCGCACGATGTATGATAAGGCGCCTGTGAACAATGCGAGACACGTTCATCCTCCCCGCTTGTGTTTCCGGTAAAGGTTGCCGTTGCCTAAGCTGCTCCAGTGGGAAAGGGGAAACAGCAGCATACGAATCAGTGAGTGCCGTCACCGAACTTCATATATAATATATATATATTAATTTTGCGTGGTCTACCCATAACGGTCTTGCAGTAAATTGAATAAATTGCTAGGAGGTCTCCCTCTTATATATATATATATATATATATATATGTATATATATGTATATATATATATATATATATATATATATATATATATATATATATATATATATATATCTATATATCTATATATTGCAGTAAATTGAATAAGTTGCTAGGAGGTCTCCCTCTTATATATATATATATATATATATATAATAGGATATATATATATATATATATATATATATATATATATATATATATATATATATATATAAGAGGGAGACCTCCTAGCAAATTATTCAATTTACTGCAAGACCGTTATGGGTACACCACGCAAAATTAAGACTCCCGGGGAGCAGAGTGAATGCGATGAGCGTTGAAGAGTGCGAAATTGTAATGCTCAACAACGGTGTCGTGCTAAGACTAGGCAGAATGGCATCTGAGTGGTTTTCTAAGAGCTTTGCTGGGAATCCACTTTCGCAGGGTCGGGAGGGCGAGTCAATTATTTACCTCACTTTATTTTGCCAATCGCCATCTCACTTAGAGATAGCGCGCGAGACCTGCCACTAGGCGAAGCTCTTCAGATATCCTTAAGGTCTCTCTACCTCATTCATCTTTATTTCTGTTAATACCGTAAAGAAATCAGCGGTGTGGTCAGTAACAACTCCCTTGGCACCTTTAAATCGGTGCGTATTTGTGGGGTTATACATCCTCATTTTATTTCAGGTTCGAGGTCAACAGCCCGGACTTGGTGCAACTGGCCAACATAAACCGAGGTCTGCCCGACATGTCTCCGCTGCAGAGCGATATTGCCCCGTGGCTTGGTGTCTTGCAGTGGCGCCTGGAGAGGTCCTTTTGTCGCCACATGAATGAACTGCTGGCACTGTTCAGCCGCCTGTACGACAAGACCAAAGACGAGTATGTTCAGGGTAAGGGAAGGTTGCCAGACGTTACGGTCTTACTGTTAGTGTTATTCCGTCTGCACGGGGTCAGTGCAAACTCTGGCGTGGTGGTGAAAAACAGGACTCGGAGCATCATGGTCATGCGTCCATTGTCCAATTCTTGGTAGCATTGACCCTTACTTACTGCAGTGTCCTGAGATTTGCTCAGAATGTACAGTAGTAAGGAAGCGCCGGACCATAGTAGGGGGTTGCAGACAGGCACCATTACATCCTCCGAACCTTTATCAAACCAACGAGCTTTGGAAGAGAGCCTTGGCAAGCTCCGATCTCGAGGATCAGCAACGGCTGATTGCGAGGGTCCAGGGCACGGCTCGAGCTCCAAGCATTCTGGAATTGAGGACGCCGCTAGAAAGCTTCAGTTATCTAATAAACATGTTTATTCTCTCCCTCTACATTACGAGAACCACGTCTATCTTTCATGCCATAAGACAGGCAACCAGCGCTCGCATGTGACGATTGCAAAACTGACTATCCAGTAGTTTGGCAAACTGCCTCGCGGAGAGGCTAGCTTTACAATTTTGAAAGGGTTCATTGGGCTCCCTATTGAACTTGCAATCCACTGGCTCGAGGGTAGAAACCTCATTTATTGCATTGTAGTCGGCTTCACCTAAAAGTGTACACAACTTTCCAATAAAGCCAAAGGCTTCTTCAACATCGAATTTTGACAGAACGCCACCGGTCGACCGTTCTTTAGAATCGTCGTGGTCAGAGGTGTCTAAAATTTTGTGCGTCTGGTACTTTCATTGGACTTAAAGAACAGTGTGTGTTTTCTATTGCTTTTGATATGCTGTATAAGGAAAACCTTCCCGCACGGTGCTACAACAACCTTTGCGGTTGTGGTCCCAATATCTTTCATAATCCCGAACATTAAAATGTGCGCGCTGACGAAGGACAGAGAACTGAAGCGCTTTTTCACGTTGAAGAAAGCGCGTACACCTCAGAACCTACCCATGAAAAGCGGCGCTGATCAGGTGTAGAGCAAAGAAACCTCTCTGTTGCAGTTTAGATTTTTGATTTCTTAGCCGCAGGGATGCACTTGGTTTAGCGACGTTTCACGTCATGTCATGGATCAGGCGTGAGAACGAGAGGACTCAACGGACCAAGTTTGATAACACTGCCGAGGAAAGCGTCAGGAGGAGGGCATTCGAAGATCACGGCATACCTCTTTCACGCCTATTTGTGATTCCTTTCTCTGTTTCTGCAGGGCTGACCAGCTGCAGCTTCTGCGGTCACTTACTTTAGTGCAGAAATCAAATAGAATTTTGTTTTCGTGTGCGTGTTCGACGTCAGGAATTCAATCCAGCGATTGCTGCCCTGGTGTCGAATCTGCACTGTATACCTGCTACACTCGGCGGCCTGTGTGGTGCCACGGTCAAATTTGACGACCGTTAATACATGGCTGAATAATTGCGGAACTAGGCTGATTAATGCGCAAGTCGAAACCCACACGCTGAAGGTATCGCGATTGCATGGGAAGAACCTTAACAATTTACATAATTTGTTTCCCTAATTCGAAACGTTTTGCGACAATCTTAAGTCAGTACGCGACAAGAATATCGAGAGCCTTCTGCTGATGCAGCGGTTGCTCACATATTATATTGCATTATTCACTACTTCTATTTTAATTTCAGTGAAAATCTCTGTTTGAACTGAATGCGAGCGTTCGTAAAACACGAGGTATGGATATCACGTCGCACAGCCGAATATTTCCTTTTTTTCCTATTTATAACAGAACAGAATGAAACAAGGTAAAGGTATAACGCAGTTCTGTAATATGCCCAGCAGTCTTAGCAAGTTTAAGTTGTTATTATTTGCCCAGTCCACAGCACGCTGCTATTATCCAGTGCTTCGTCCGTTTCCTTCCGTCGATCCTGTCTCTTGTCGTTGTTATTCGAGTGTTATTCGTTGTTATTCGAACACGCGTTGAAGACCGCACACGGTATTCCATGCGTGTTCAAGTCTGCATCAAAATTTTTGCTTTCACTTAAATCAACATAGATAGATATCTCACAATTAATGCGAATACTGGGCGATGGGCGCAGGTAAAGAACTCAACTTCGTGCACGCTATTTTGGCTGCCAGAGAGGAAGCCATCGAACAAGACAAGAACGACGCTATCTACTTGACCGAAAGAAATATGATGCAAATTGTGCTGAACTTATTCGAAGGTAGGTGTGTCTCGACGTGTCTCCGCAAGGTAAAGATTCTATGACTGAGCTGCCGTTTACAAACTTAATGGCGTAGTTTGATTTTTTTCTTTTTTTGTATAACGATCTCTTTTAAGAACGTTAGAAGAGCTAGTAGGGTCGTTGCAGAAACATTTAAAACTACCTATGGTCAGTGCTTTAAAATAATGCCTTGATTCGGCTATTGTAATTTGAACTACATGTTCTTTCTGCATTGAAAAGAAAGCTAAATTGTATAAGCAAATCAATAATGCAAGTTAATAATTATTTACGGATAATTTTCATCTGGAAGTCCAAAATGAACTTTTAGCCAGGTAACCTTATGTAACGAGTGTTGGGGGAACGTGGTGTGTAAGATGTGAGTGACTGAAGAGAGCGTGTGGAAAAAAATTGGATTCCACAAGTTTCTTTTAGTTATATAGAGCTGATACAGGGTCTGTGTTAACGATTGCGTGGGTACAATAATCAGCTTGACATTGCGCGAAGTCAGCCCTTTCTCACACCCACCGAGGTCTTAATGTTTTTGAGACAGTTCAATTGGAGTGCCCGTGCTTTTGAGCCAAACTAGTGATACAGACAGAGGGCGCATTTTGCACCCATGATTGTGTCAGCTTTGAGCAGTTCGAGAAACACTTATGACCTGTTAGATTATTTTACTGAAGCTCCGGCGCTGTTGTTACTCCGATGATGTTTAGCGCTCGCAACACCTCAAACTTCCGAGCACTCGAGATTACTTTTCAGCGGGATTGAAGTTGATTTCAGAATTCATCTCTAACAGGCAGCTTAATATTGTTACGGGTGTGTTGGGAGGAAAGACAGACTGTATTTACAATATATATGTATACAAGCAGAGTCAATGTGGTTAAGATGGCTTACCCGCAACAACCCGCAGCAGCCAGCGTCTCGCGATCTTCTTCCTTTCTCTTCTTTTATCCTTCCGTAACAGTATCTTATGTCTACGTTGGCGCTGCATATCATGATCGTATCTTCAGTAGGGGACATTCAGTGATTTTGTCCCACCCCCAAATATTAATTTAGCGCTATCACGTGAAATTGACTGCACTTATTAATGCCGGTATCAATTATTTTGAGTGGTGAAGAACGCTGAACAGTGGCAGCATTGTCATAACCGGAAAAAAGGTTTAATTCTGCAGTAGTACACTACGCATATATTGCTCATAATATAAAACGTGTGGCACAAATTCGACTCCTGGAGTACTTTTTGCCATTCGCCGACTGGCTTCGGTAATATTATGTGCAAAGTGCATGACAATAGGCTCGCATCTACTCTGAATAACAAGTCTATCGTAAGAATGTATTTGTAAGTACAAGCTGTATTTTTTCGCTAAGATTGCTGATGTAAGCTACATAAAAAGATAAGCTCTCTATAGGTGTGCCTCTTACGTCTTTATTATTGTTCACATTGCCACTCAAAAAGCAGCCACATCGTTTTCGTTAGCACTAGAACTATGCTGATTAAAGAAATATAAATGTATCGATTGATTACATGCAGCGCTCCCCTTCTATTTTTGCTTGCAGCTGGCCTAAACACTACAGTGAGTGCCGCTGACTGGCTACTTCTTGAGCTCGTACGCAACCCGAACATCCAGAGGAAAGTCCAGAGTGATATCGACACTGTAATTGGTACATGACAATATTGTCTGTTCATACTGTCCGTAAAAAGATTGTATACGTTTTACTACAGATCATTGAAAAAGAAAGAAAACCAGTGGTTCTGTCAGAATTCATGAAACTGTGAATTATCAAGGGAGTAATGTCAAAACACTGGCCTTCCTACATTAGACTGACCCGAAGTAGGCGCCGTCTGTCTGAGAGATTTTGTGGCCGCATTACTCATGGCCAAAGTGCACGTTTGCCCGTATGGTGGGTGGGGCTCAGGCTGTGGACACGGTAAATTGCACTTGGGGGTCATTCTACAAGATGGACAAGATATGAAATAACTGTCATGACCTCCCTAAGGTTTTTTTCTCCGAAGCACTCGTCATAGCGTTCGAGCCTCTTTCATGCAGTCATTTGCATTTGGCAATGCAAAGAGACGATCAGAGAAAAGTGACATGTGCAAGGGTGGTTTGCCGGAGCTGCCTAGGTGGCGTCACATGCAGTGGCCCATCTCTCGTGCGCAATCGCTACGCCTTACGCCGAAACATTTAGTGCGATTGAAAGCGTGCCCCTGTTAATTGGTGGTGGTGAGACACCTTTAAGAAATGAGAAAAACTTCCGTTGAACGGCGGGCGGTGGTTTTTAGGACAGCTCCTGGAATGTTTGGAACTTGAGCGTTCATAGAGTCTGCAACAGAAATTGGCGAGAATAGTGACTTGCTTGAGGTTCAGTAAATAGGCACTCCACTAGTATTACGATCAAGGTTGTGCGAAACCGTAAGCTCAGGTTAATATCGAAAGACTAGGCACTAAAAAAAAGATACAGAGGTAAGCGGAAAGGCAGGGAGGCTAACCAGAGGGGAAGATACGGTTTGCTACCCTACGCTGGGGAGAGAGGGGAGGGAACTATTTGTCAACTGTGAGAAGGCTCTTCCTACAGGTCAGAGGCGACCAACTATGGAAGACAGGGATAGACTGCCCTTCACAATGGCCTGCATCCTGGAAGTCCTGCGACTGTACCCTCCCGCCCTGCTGGGGTTGCCTCGCCGAGTGCAGAATGACGAATGGCTAGGCAAGTGTGCAAGTGTGCATTCAGAAATACAGGAGTAGTGGAATGCGCCTATGTGATTTGCCGGTTAAAGCAACAACAAAATAAAACCGACGCTCTTGATATGCGCGGAAATGTGTGGGCGCTTAAATTGCTCTGCAGTACCACAACAGCATATGCATCTCCACACTCCGTGTACTTCGTCATAATGCTCTATCGTATCACTACGATAATGTACTTAGCCACCATGTAAACATATGTTTAAAGTGAAGCTTACTCAGCTTAATCAGCCCGGTCGCGGAATGCGCAGTTGCTGCCGGAGCACAACGCCGCCCCTCCTCCCTCCATCCCTCCCTCCCTCCCTTTGGTGCTTTAACCGATTGGCCACAATCATCGATCGCTCCGAATCTCCCTCAGTGCCCAATTTGTGGCTTACTGTTATGCCACGATCGCAGGCATGTTTATTTCGTGCCAACTCCTACAAATTAGTTCTTTGAGATACCGGCTTGTACGTCACGTCACAGAGCACGGTCTAAGCACGTGCGAGTTGGCCAGTTGCCATTCTACCACAGACTTTTAATCATACTTCGCGTGCTTCACGAGCGGGAGCATGCCATTTCCTCTCATTCAGGCCCTGTGGCAGCTAACACATTGAGACGCTCTCTTCGACTGCAGCGCCTTTGGGATCACACCACGTTCCCCTGTCTTTTCCTCTTAGCAGATAACGCTACGAAGGTCGGCATTGTATGCTTGCGAGATCGGTCCATATCGTAATGGAAGAGGCTGTAAAATTTCTTCGCCGGAGTAATAAGAAAAAAAAATGTCGCAGTTTAACCGGAAAGACGAAGCATCGATTGTGATAGCAAGTTGTTAGACAGCTATGCGAAGTAAAGACAGTAGTTTTATCGACCACGTAAAATGACTAAATTAACAAGCATGGTGTTACGCGTGCACAGGAAAGCATGAACTAATCTCACTTGATGACCGCAGACACTTGGTGCCGGAACGCCATAGGGAGAGGAAGAGCGGCAGCAGCAGCGAGCGACTGCTACTTCGTGGTGCCTCTCGCGTCATCGCTAACTAGGCGCGCAAGAACTCACCCCACACAAAAGCATCAGCTATCTCGGATCGGGTTACCTTTGCACCCGCCGCAGATTGACTCTAAGATAGGACGCGCGCGAGTGCGCTCAGTCGCGTTATGTGTCGCTGACGCTGACGGCAGAAATTGGCCTGGAGTGTCCATATAGTTGTTATCGTAAAAAAGGAAAGCTTTCCATGGGAAGCATTTCAAGCCCTCGTGTTAACTTCTGGAAGTTATGCATAAAATGCAATAAAAAACGCAAGTATACGTCCACACATCTTAGCACTCCTAAATGCAAACACTCAGTGTAAGTAGAGCTTGCAAGAATTTACGAACTCAATCAAACTAATTAGGTTTCCGTCCACAAGAAAAGCGGTTAAGGCGGTAAGCGCATATCTCTTTTGCGAAGAATAAGCAATGGCGCTGTTGACAGAAGTCGTACTTCGTCTTTGCAGGCGATGTGCTAATACCCAAAAACGCTATTCTCCTCTACAACATATACAAATCTGGCCGTGACCCGAGCTTATGGGAAGATCCATTATCCTTCAAGCCCCAGAGGTTCCTGGACGCTTCGACGGGTGCGCTGTTCACCAAGGACAAATCCGCGCTGCTGTCCTTCGGACTGGGCGCCCGACGCTGCGTTGCGGAAAAGCTCGTACCGACCATTCTCTTCTACGTTCTCGTCAGGCTGATGCAGCGCACGACCTGGAGCCTGCCGCCTGGTGAGGTTTATGACCCGACGCGAACCGACGGCACAACACTGCTGCTGGCACCGGCAGACCGGCGTGTAATCGTCGCCAAGAGAATGAAATGAAAAGACATCGTTTACAAAACCTTATTGTGTGCTGTGGTGGACGAACGAAACGTGAATGGCATATTGATGTGCTTGATTGGTACCTCGGCTTCTGCTAGGCCGTCCTTCTTTGCTGAGGAAAACAGTTTGCTCGACCCTTTATGTGAAAAAAAAAAAAGAAGCATCGGAGAAGTCTTTAAGCTTTTTTATTTAATAAACCAATTTCACCATGATTAGAGAGCACGCGCAGAGGCCCTGCCGGCGTCGTAACCACAATAGTTCCCACCGATTCCCTTGTAACATGGGCTCAAGGCCAAATTGAAGGTACTGTCAAGGACAATGATATTTGTGGATGTTACCTTCGAATTTTTAGGGGGAAGTTGACGGCTAAGTATCTACGACCCCACCCATATTCAGGATCTTTTTTCTTAGCTCTCCGTCTTTTAATGTTGAGGTCTAAACGGGCTTGTGATGATACGAACATATCGCGTTTTATAGTTGCCCTTAGCCCGCCAATAATGACTTCGCACTGGCTACATTGCGAAAGCTACGGCATACTTAAACTCGTCGTGAAATGGATTTATGTGTTGTCAAGCTCATTTTATTCGGTAATAAAGTAGACGGAAGGGGGAATATCACTAAATTGGCAGAAGGATTGCCGCGGAAGGGGGGGGGGGGTAATTAAAAGTGAAGTAAAGTACCTTGTGAAAAGATTGATGTCGGGGACTCTATAGGTGCTATTGTACCTGCGCTTTATGTAAGGATCTCAAGTTATTGTTACAAAAATACATAAAATCAGCGTATTATACTATTTCTGACCTTTATGAAGCCAATTCTTGGAGTTCTAGGCTTTTAAAGCGTGTACTCAAGATGCTTTAAAAGCCCTCGTCCATTCTTCAGCGATAGTAGGTCTATATACAAGTGAAAAACTGTGATATCAGGCCGATACAGCTGCTATCTTACAATAATAAAAAAGTTGAATATTAAAGCTTTAGCGAGAAAACTATTATCAGCTTTCCTGAAAACTCAAGAGCCTCTTGTCTCTGTGCTTTCTTTGAACAGTTTACCAGTGCACTCAGTGATACTGTCCTCCATAATAACATATTCGCAGAGGCTAAGCATAAGCGTAGCTTCGTTAATTCTTAAATGCAATCTATAAATGTTAGTGCGTAACTCAAATTAAACCTTTAGGGGCAATAGCCAGAACAACGGCACCTGCTCGACTACGAGGGTGAACAGGACAATGATGACACGCCATCGTACGCGAAGATGCAGCTCACCGTCATTATACGTCCAGGAACCTAGATTGAACTCTCGGTATGGAGAAACATTGGTTTCTTCGACACAGATGACATAACATGTCATGATGACAACATGTCGTAACATGTCGCACACATGACATAATATGTGTCATCTGTCTGAGTTAGCTTTCGTTTCAATTTTTTGGGTGTCACAGTACATAAGGCACCCCACCCCATCCCCTTAAAAAAATAGCGACTGTCTTCAAAACAACACAAAATATTTAGAACAATTTCAGATAATCTCTAAGGAAGCCAGTACATTTGTAAAACCTTTTCTTTCACTGTTTGAAGCGAGTCGGGAGGTCCTTATGCTTAATGCAGTCGAGTGACCCTTGCCAAGTTGTCTTCACCTCATGCGCAGTGGTAAATCTTCTTTATTTATAAATTTTCTTTAAAAATAAAGAAGGCATATCACAGACATCTCCGTCTAATTAATAGGGTACGTGGTCAACTCCGGCTCATCCTTGAGAGGCTAAATACCCCGTCATTACAAAAGCAGCGTGAACTGCGATGTTGTTATGAATAAACCAGCCACCAGCATTCCAACCTTTTTCGCGTTTTCCTCACGCATTCCTTCTTAATTCAGTTACTATTTTCTTGTAAAATTGCTGATTGACAGTTTGTCAAGGAGAAACAAATTCCTTCTGTGCAATTCTGTGAACGCCGAAGAAGAGAAAAAAAAAGGAACGATGATTATCGTCTTCACACGAGTGCATTTGTCACACGAGCGCTTTTTTATTCTTCAGTTTTGTGGAAGAAAAAGGCGTGAACTGACTAGAAACTTTCTTTGTTGTGCATTCAGACACATCGCTAAACCTTTCGTAACTCGTAATTACGTTAAAAGAAGTCTGAGTCACTTTCGATATGAATTTCAAAATCCTAGCACAAAATCGAACAAATGATCTTGTTTCTTGTTTTTGACCTTTGTGAGCGCAAGAGCAATAAGCATCGCGGCTGTGTGTCTCAAGCCAAATTTCACACTCAACATCCACTCACAAGAGCTCCAACGCCTGCCAGCAACTTCTAAAATCTTGCCGATAGTGTATCGACCACTCTCATATTTTTTAGTTGAAGCTTTTCGGCAATCTCGTAAGCGCGTCGGGTTCAAGGTTGGCCGAAACGAGGATGGTCTCTGACGCTCATTTCTGCTCTTGGAATATTCCAACTCACCCAAACGATCGTGTACGACTCAGTGCGTAGTCCCTCTTCGTTGTCTGAAGCATTTTAAGTTTTTGGTCGTTTTTCTAAAAAAGGAATAAAACACTCAAGGAGATTCACTGCTAGTGACGAATAGACGTCACAATTTCGTAAGAGCAGCATGACGGCACTAGGGAGAACTGTCGCCACAAACCAGTAAGATATCTTACGTGACGTCGACTTGGGTACCATCTCGTGAAGGGACCACTTACACCCACTTAGTGGAAAAACATAACATTACAATTACCAAGAGCTCCATGAAGCCAGTCCGTCTTTTTTGGGGTCCCTCTATATGTGCTGTATGTGAGACCATCCATATCCCGCAAGTTCACCACAACTGGTTAAATATTTTACCACTGAAATTAATAAAGAAAAGAGAAAAGCTAGCTGCCAATTCTTGTTTTCCAAAATGAAGGGAAGGGTATCGTTCAAGAAAACTAGAATGCAGAGCTTGGAAAACGCATTGATAATAGGGATGACAGGAGGAAGGTGTGTTTTCTTTCTTTTTTTTTTAGTCAGATGCACTTATTTCAAAGCGAATGAATTACCCTAACAAGTACGCTATTACTTATGATAGGTGGAGTGCTGTAGTTCGGATGCAAAAACATTGGGTAGGCTGTATCAGAGACGCAGCCACAGCTGGCTACGTGAAAAGTCCTGTGCCCTTGTATGGCGAATGTAGCAGCCTAAAAGCAGCCCATTGTCATATTTCCACGGCTTTCACCGTGGAAGCCGTACAAGCTCCCAGCCAACCTGCAAAGTGGAGCCGCTATAACGTGTCGCTGTAAACAATCATTACGAATTACATTTAAATTAGAAAACTGCCCCCACAGGTTGTTTTTTATTTTATTGAGGTATAGGCAAGGTAACTTCATTTTATAGTTACTGATCATTACGCTTCAAAAGCAAATTAGGGGCTCCAACACACTTTTTATTGCATTTACATTTGATATCGACCACACCGTGGCTTGCCACCCCATGAAAACCATTGCGGAATTGGCCTTTACAGTTGCTCTGTAGAATGAAATTCCCGGGCCGAATTACCAAAGCTTCTCCTTCGTAAGTGCTCTTTGCTACACTGGTCTGCCGCTTTTGCTAAAGATATGTCCAGTATTAAGAACGACTGAATATTTCTCGCACGGCACGTTCCAGCGCTAGAGCTTTTTGTGAATACGAGCCGCGAGGTTTTACGCACAAAAAAAAAAAAAACATCTGATTAGGAGGAACACCCTAGTTGTGGACTACGGATATTTTGAGCTCTTTAACGTGCACCTGAAAAGTACACGAGTGCTTTCGCATTTCGCCTCCACCTAAATACAAGCTGCGCGTCCGGGATCGAGCCCACAAGCTCGAGCTTATCATGACAACATCATACCCATTAGGCTACTGCGGCGGGTGAGCTAAGATGCCACCGCAACCGGCGTTTCACAAGGCGCTTGCTTTTCTCTTCAGGCTCGATCAAGAACTGACCAGCCGTACCAAAAATGTGAGCGACAATTTACGACCACCAATTTACCGTCGTCAGCTGCGCCATCTATATTGGCATGTATGACGAATGGCTGAAAGGCTCACGCGAGCCCGCTACCAACACGCGTGCGCTGAGCCAGATACATACACAAGCGCGCGCACACAAAAAAGAAGCAGAAGGTTAAGCATCGCCTTGTTGACAGTTTGGTCCGCACCACAGAAAACGGGCTTTACTCATTAATTGTGGGCGAGGAGTGCTCAAGACAGATTCAATTATTAGAGATGTGCTCTCGAGCAAGGCTGTGTTACTATTGGGCATCTCAAGTGAAAGAAAAGAAGTTTTTAAGAAGTTGAACGCAAAGTACACACTTTGGATAGGCCGACCTCAAGCTTTCTAAACAGCCCCTCCCTCCCCACCCCAACCAAAAGAAAAAGAAAGAAAAATAAGGTCGATACAACACGGCACATATGCGATGTATGTTATTTTCGTTTAAATTCGGAAACGAAGCAGTTCACCGGAACGATTTCTCATTGCGCAGTGCAATTTCATCGGCAGTGTACGATTCTACGCAGAGAATTGAGGCACAGATGAAAAAACGAACATTTTCTTCTCTAAATAACGAATTTCCGGAAATTTACGGTTTTTCATTACCTGTGAAAGATTGCCCATGGAAAGTGATAATCTGAGGGAGCGTAGAAAGTTATTAATATTTTTTTCATAATTTCTGGGGTTTCGACGAATGTCTCAGAAATATCTAAAGAAAGCGATAAACGGATGCGGATGGAGTTTTTCTTTTGTTTTTTTTTGGCAGCCCACTAATTGTGGCGAAAGACATAAGAAATTGTGCTATATTCAATAATTGCATTGTTAGTGCTCGGAATTCTGTGGGTAACTCATTAAAGAACATCACTGGACGTGAGACTGCAATCGGACGCACCTACGCTCAAGGCATGCACATCTGTTAGGGAGCTTGACGTCAGCACCAATTATAGGATGTACATTTCTGCGGTATACATTTACACGAAGGTTCACGTATAGTCGAAATCCCATGCAGCGTTTTCTCAAAGGGCCTCCTCAATGCACTGTGAAACATCACGGCCCTTAACACCACCACACTTCATGGCCCAGCTTCAGGCAGATATTTTGAATAAATAACCGTGTCCACGAGAATATCCATACGCCACTGCTTTTCGTGAGAGCCGACGCGATCCAATAGTGATGTTGGACGTGTTTACAAAGACGACTGGCTGTTGGCAAGCAGCCCTTGCGAAATCAAATAATTCTAAATCTGGCCCCAGGCGCTGAATCCACAGAGCTTTCCTTTCATCAGGACTGTTTGCTATTGGTGGGTCACCGTTGTTCATGAAATGTTCATTAAGTATCACAACTTGTTGCTACCTTTATGTACCGCTCTAAAGCAAAAACTGCGTTTCGTGTAGAGATCCAGTTTTCTGCGTTCTTAGCAAGTAGATGCAGCTTGATCGCCGATTCTACCTTTTCTTCCACATTTGCGCCCCATTTGCCATATGCGCCATGTGCGCTGTACCAAAAATTAGAGTCAGTGAGGTGGCGTGCTAGAAGGTGGGAGCGCCGAAATTCCAACTAAAGGAATGTTTCACACTGTTTTACAAGTGAATTTAGAGGAATACGCACCTTCACGCCTTAAGATGTACTTATAGCGGCGATTGACAAGAGAGAGATGGAGAAAGAAATGGAGAAGCAAGGCAGAATTGGACCATCTGCGGCTGGGAACGGAATTGTGGCTCGTCCCTGCCGACGTTCTCTGCTGCAAGCCGTATGTGTACCGCCAACTCAGAAGCGCCTTGTTCGAAATGAAAATTCTCGGAAGTAGCTTGCGCAGTCGCGCCGGCTGTAGCGCCTGTTTTTGCGTCGAGTGAGATTGATTCTTGTGGGAGCGCAGCAGGTTAGAGGCAGTAGGGCCTTCTCCACCTGTGTGGAAATACCACTAGCGCGGTGCGCGTTACGAAGGCGTTTGATGAAACCGCAGTCACAAAAAGCTCACACGCTGGAATTGTTTGCCAGCGTAAAATCTAGTCAGTCAACCCTGATGCTGGGCGCAATATTAGCGAAGGCAACCGGCCAATGGCAAAGTTCGCTTACAGAAGAAAAGCCTTGGGAATTCAAACTTCAACACACACACACACACACACACACACACACACACACACACACACACACACACACACACACACACACGCACACGCACACGCACACGCACACGCACACACACACACACACACACACACACACACACACACACACACACACACACCACTGATTGGTTCAGTATAGGCTTGTGACGCCAGTCACGCAGCTGAGAATTCAGCGAGCGAGCGGCTCAAATAGAGCGGGTCGCTTTTCCGAGACAAAACAGCTCTTCCGAGACAAAGGAGCTCGTTATGCGGATAGCGCTGATGAACTTATTCACTGTTTTATGGCTATAGTAATTATAAACCATTTTCACCGCGTCCCCGTGGACGTCACCATGTTTGATTACGTTGTGACGCGTCCATTGTTTGACTCAGCCGGCCTCCGCTGCCTCTCTTTACAACGGCAGCCCACGACGCCGGTGCGATGTGGTAAGCCACTGTTTCGGCGTTTGTCGCCAACAACAATTGCATGAAGGGCACGAAACTTTGGCCAAAGCGTCAGAAGACACGTAACTATCGTATATCTATCCTTCTGAGCTGGATAAGCCTTGTCCAAAGGCTAGGAGCACTGCCGTACAGCGCCCGTACTAGAAGACTATACATATTTTTTAAAGACACAGTGGTGCGTCGTTTCAGCCGCGGTATTAAATCAGGGTTACTGTCATTCATTCTTCGTTTTTTTCTTCACTTCTCGCCAATGACTTGGATGCCACTGGTTGTGATATTTTTGGGTTTAGTGTAATAGTTTATGGTATGACGACATTACATTATTTATTTCCTACGTACCCACTCGTTAATGGGCCGTTTGCGCTAGATTTGTTTATGCGGCACTCCGAACTCAAGAGATTCATGAGTTGATGTTTTGTAGCAGCTTACAGAAAAAAGAAAAAAAACATAATATCGTTCGTCACTACTTTAAGTAGGGACTCGTGGCGAAAGAACCCACAACTTCGAGCATTCTTACGTAAGACATGTAAAGCACTCAATAGTCGGCCTAATAGCCAAGGATTGCACTCATTTGTAATACGTGCCTGTGAACCTCAGTCAGTTTCAGAGAATGATGCTTGACGTTAGTTGAGACCAGAGTGAGTGAGTGAAATCTTTATTGTGGATGTTTGGCGTTTTGGGCGGGGTGGGGCCATAAGCACCCCAGCCTAGGTGATGGCCTCGAGCGGCTTCCTCGGCGTGTCGGATGGCCCACAGTTGATGAGCGAGGTCGTGGCTGTTGCGTACTCCAGGGTTCCGTATCGTACTGCTGCCTAGAACTGGCGGCGCCTGCCTATCGAAGCTCGACCGACGTTGCTTATTTGATATCGTGGCCTTGTCGGCGGGCTGCAGGCATCCGGTAGACCATGGCGACCAAGCAAGGGCGAGAAGATTTCTAGTGCGAAACTTGCACGGTTTATTCAAAGGTAGATGAAAGAAAATGACAAGAGCATGAAGTGATCAAAAGTACACTTCGGAGCCCCTTAAATAGGCTCTCTACAATCGTGGGCGGGATCTTGCTTCCGTCGATGTCACGTTACCGGCACGGAAAGAGGGCCCCTCCTCCTCTGGTTATACCGAGCCTGCTGAAGGAAGAAGTCGTCCCGCCTCCCGGAATTGTAGACGCCGGTCCGCCTCTTCTGCGCTTTGCGGGTTCGTGGAAGTTCTCTTCTAGGTCCCATTCGAGGAAAGGGCCTCTCTAAACTCGTGTGCGTGTGTGTGCGCACACACACACACACACACACACACACACGCACGCACGCACGCACACTGCGGGGCTTCCGGTAGATAGGCACACTCGAAACGGTCATGGCGAATTAGAAAGTCACGCTTCATTTCGACGAGGCCTGGAAAAAGGTCCGGTGAGAGAAAGTTCTTTGTGCGTGAGGTACGGGACGTTAACCATCGCAGGAGAAGTCACGCCTCATTTCGACGAGGCCTGGTAAAAGGTCCGGTGTGTGGGGTTCTCACACCGTGCTCTTGGGACAAAGGAACGACAACACAGTAGTGCAAACAATCACCAGGGCATTTATTGCACCTTTCATAGATCAATGCCAGCTAGCCGAGTTGCTATCCACAAAACATGCCGATGGGCGCGTGACAAATCTAGAAGTCCGACTCACCGCGACCGGATAGCGAGCGAATATGTTCGCCCCATGCTGGATCCCAACGCCTGGTCGTTCGCGCGTACGGTCACGCGAACGGTGGCGCGTTCGATGGCGGCCGCGCTAGACAGTCTAGCAGAAGCATGGATCGGCGCCCGCGCGGGACGTCCGCGCCCCTCGATGATCTCGAACCAAAGAGAAAGCGCCTTGTCTCTCGGCGCCCAAGTAACCCCGCCTGTCGGCGGCGTTAGCAGCGCAACACTCGCGCCATCTCTCGTACTGCGCCGCAACCACTCTGACCGCCGCGGGCGCCAGGCCACGCGAGCCGTGCGGGGAAAACAACATATCAGGGGACGCGTGAGAGTCACGCATCCCCACAGGTGAGAGAAAGTTCTTTGCGCACGAAGTGCGGGACGTTAACTATAGCAGGAGAAGTAACGCCTCATTTCAACGAGGCCTGGAAAAAGGTCCGGTGAGAGAAAGTTCTTTCTGCACGAAGTGCGGGACGTTAACCATCGCAGGAGAAGTCACGCCTCATTTCGACGAAGATGGTCGGATGAAATTCCTTTTGCCACGTGGTGTCAGACGCCAGCCCTAACATGGCTGAGCAGGGCCGCCTCCCAACGCACCCCTCGGTTCGAGACTGCCATATCTACCCCGTTCGTCGGGGACTCCTGCTGCTCGCTACCGGTGCATGCCCACAGCATGTGCTGCAGCGTAGCTCTGGCTCCGCACGCTTTACAATCGTCGGACGAATAAATGTCGGGGTAGCAGAGGTGAAGGATAGCCGGGTTCGGATATGTGTGGGTCTGCAATTGCCTCCAGGCAACCGCCTGTTTCTTGTTTAGTTTGGCGTGTGGTGGTGGGTATTTGCATCTGTTCAATCTGTAGAGTTACGTGATGTCTCTGAAAGTGGTCATGCGATCCCCCCTCGTCCACTCCCGCATCGCTCTAGTGGTGGGCGAGACGCCGGGATTGCCTGCGGGCGCCGCGGCTCGGCATGTAAGTCCTCGAGCCGCGGCATGGGCCGTCTCGTTTCCCCGGAGCGCAGGGTCCGTGTGGGCGGTGGTCCATACGAGGAAACTGTCGTTTTTGAGGCAAATTTGCCATGTTGAATGTGGAGAATGCGGGCCGCTTCCCAGAAAAATGTTTTTTTGCAGAAATATTCCCAGAACACATAATATTGCCAAGCGCGAGTAAGTGTCTATTAAATTTGCTCTGCTGCCTGGCTATCGTATTTCCCCGCGAACATTACTTTCGATCGAAAAAGTGATGCCGCTGCAGCACAACATTGGTTTGGGTTAGATGACGGTGCGACATTTTGTTCCAGTTTTGTGGCACAAGGAAACAAGGACGAAGAAAACTTTGGAGGGCAGTATAGGTACAGTAAAGCAGAGCTAGCAGAACGCCATTAACGAGTGATACATCTTTTTTCGATGTTTCTCCATTCTGAACATACAACACTGCGAGCTTCTATAGTACAAATATCCCGCTGCGAATGCGACAGTCGCCAATTCATTAAATAGGAAGCAGCTTTAGTCAAGTGTGTACGCGCAAAGCATATTTAGCAGATTAAAAAGAAAAAAAAAAAGGTGGGATTCGGTGTTCTCAAACTGCACAGTGGAATTTGAGGTACGCGGTAGTTCTGGAGCTCCGTATTCATTTCGACCGTCTAGCGAACTTTAACGTGCACTTCATTGTCATACGCTTATCACACGGCTCGCTTTCAATTACGATAGAACCCGATAGGAATCGAGCGCGATAGAACGTGCTCATACGACAACCGCATAAGCAACGGAGCAATTTTTGCATTCCACCGCTATCGGAATACGCCCGCCGAGAAGGCGACGCGGCCGGCCTTGAGTTCGCGCTGTTAAACGTGATGGATAAACACAAACTATCCCGGTCACATGCCTTACATGAGGCAACGAATGGCTAGGCGCGGCGCAAGAGCCATTTCTTTAGAGTGAGCCACTCTCCGGTGAAAAGGGTTTATACGCTAACTCGAGGGTCGTTAGCACCGCTGCAGTTGTCGCCGCCTGCGCAACCACCGTTGTAGTGTACCGTTACCTACGGTGAATGCACGGCCTGTACTCTTTGTTGTCGCCGAACTGGCAACGCGCCGCACTTACCGCTTTACCCTTCTCCTTCTACTCTTTCTCTTGTTCTTTCTCCGTTCTCTTCCCCCGAACACCACCGTTGGAGTGTCTAGCAGTGCGTGAGACAGTTGCCGCGGTTTTCCTCTCTTCACAGCCACATTCAGTCCCTCTATACAACGCAGCTGCCACAAGGAGAGTGGCCGGCGCGAAAATAGGTGGGCTGTCCTTGCCTGGTGCTCTATCACATTGTGTAAGCCTTCGGACGCCCCCCAACGCTCTCGCGCTAAATGCAGCACGTGCGTCTCCAAAAGTTATAATAGTTGGCGTTATAACACGCGGTTCAAACTTTGACGCACACGCAGTGCACCATTCGCCGAGCTGCCATCGCTGCTGGGAGAGAATCTGCATTATCCGTAGCCAAAAAGCAGAGCATGGCTCCCTCCTGTTCAAGCATTTGAGGTGCTCCAGCGGTGCTATCCTGCTGTATCAAACTCTTGTTCTGTAATAGCTTAGTTGAAGTGGAGAGACTGAGTTCAAGAGACCCACGACTATTCCAGTTGTCAATTTCACCGCAAGAAATAAGCAAGTACACTAATATTAATGAATAAAGAAAGGAAAAAAATTGTGACTTTAATATTATGATTATCGTCATGCCCACGTATATCTGTTTGTACGACATTAGGATATTCTGTGTGTGAGAGTGCGTGTCACTTCGGCTGATTCTATGACAGTGTGTACCAATATAACTTTCAAGTAGTCCCTTCTTTCCTCCTTATATCTCATCTTTCCTACCTACTTTTTTTTTCTTTTTCATTAAAGGCTAGCCAACCGGAAGTATCACCCGGCTAATTTCGGCGTCCTTAATTTCATTATCTTTCTCTTTGAACGGAGCACGTTCTAGGAATTTAGGTCTAGGAATCTGTTCGCGTGATTGCATTTCGACTTTGTGGAAGAGAGAGAGAGAGAAAGAAAGGCAAAGGAAAGACAGGGAGGTTAACCAGACATCATCTCCCGTTGGCTGCCCTGTACCGGGGGAGGGGCATACGGATGCGATAGGTGTGACAGAGAAAAAGAATTGAAGAAAAAAACACAAACACAGACAGACATACACACGATACAGAACTGTTTCCGTAGGCACTGTCACGGAGTCTGCGAAGGCGTTCCTTGTGTGGAAGAGCCGCTAAGATGGGATAATGGCTGCCTGGCAACAAGTGTTTGGCGTCGGAAATAGGAACGTGGGAGTGATGGGCATCCAATCATGGGCACTGAAACTGCGCAGTATTGTAAGGTTAGTTCTGAACTGCATGCGTTTGTTCAGCCTAAATTCGCATGTTACAGAGCAGCCGCCAATATCCCGTTTAATAGAGCCAGTAAGAGATTCTGAAACACATCTATTACGGGCTCCAAGCTTCGAAATCAGGATAGACCACATAAATTCTCTAGCTTGATAAAGTTTGCGTGGGTTACTTGTTTCAGAAAGTAATTAGTGTCATTATACGCCTTCAAAAATTCTGTGGTCATGGTTAAAATGACCAGCAATATCGAGATGTAAGAAAACCCCGTCTCCCTGACGCTTCTCAATACGGACAGGCTTGAACTTTCCGTTACTGTAGTTGCGAAAGATCGATCTCCTTGACAGAAAGACTAAGATTTCGCCCCGTATATCCTTTTGATCACTGGCTATAATGCAGGCACATATGTGTTCTAGACGGAGAGAAAATAGATCGCGAAAACTGGCATATATTAGCATCGCCTTTAAAGATTCTGTCTTGAAGATTCTGTAAATGGCAAGCACAAACAAACCAACGGCAAAGTTATAGATTGGATGAATAGATCTCATTTGCACAAGAAGCGAGGTAACTGCTTAAAATTTCTAGAGGTTTGATCAAGTGTCGCAATCGTTTCATGTACAATCGTTCTCTTTGTGCTATTGGCTTTAGCGAACCCCGTGATTAGATTTTAATGGCCTTTACATCTGGCTCTCGTGCCCAGTATGGGACAATTGCTTCGAAAAAAAAAATTCCTTCAACACCGGTGCCCGAGCGTGACATATTGAGAAATGATAGCGGCCGAAAAGTCTGCAGAACGACGAACTAAGCGACAAACCTCTGTCTCTCGCCACAAAATTACCTTGACAAAGCCATAAACGATGTAGAAAGGAAAATATAACCACGGAGTCAAATTTCCTCGCCTGGAAACACTGCGATGCAGGCGACGTGAATATAATGCTTTATATATAATATAATATAATGTTTTAATTAACTTATATATGATATAAACTTTTCGCGCCAGTCGCCGTAAATGGTGATATGCAGACCTATCGCATTGCGACGACATGACGATCGGCTGTTGCCTGTGCAGGTGCTACTTGAAGACCGTCCCTATCGCACGTCGGTCCGGAGAGCCGTGAAGGCACTTTTGTCTTTCTTGTGGGCGACTGGCCTATGTGAACGCCTTTGGCTTGCTCAGGCCCTCAGCGTGTGTTATCGAGCTAACCGCGTCTGTCCTTCTTCCCTTCCTCTCTCTATCTCATCTTTTTATTCCCCTTTTCGCGTGCCCCCGAAGAGGGTAGCCAACCAGACGTGGTTAACATCCCCGCCTTTTCTCTTCCTTACCAACTCCTCCTCCTCCTGTACCATTTCTCCGCTCGAGGCATAATTTACGGAGCGACCACGCACTTCAATTACACGGAAAGAATGATGTGTAACCAAATTTGTCTGCTGTTTGTGCTTCTGTCTGTAAGCTGCATGGAAACATTATCGAGAAAGTAACAACCAGCCATGTTGCTCAGTGGCTATGGTGTAGGGCTGCTGAGCACGAGCACGAGCACGAGCACGAACAAGAACAACAACAACAGCAGCAACAACAACAACAACAACAACTGTACTATATCTACCACCGACTCCTTTAAGTACTTAGGAATTCCCCTGTGCAAAGATTTGTCTTCGGACAGATCAAGCAAGCCACATAATTAATTCAGCTAACAAAATTCTTGGTTATCTTCGCCCTATCTCTTCACAGCACAACCACCCGTGAAATCAGTTGCCTATAAAACGCTCGTGCGACCAAAGCATGTGCTGTCTTTGACCCTTACCAAACTAATCTCACTAAAGCCCTTGAATCTGTTCAGAACCGTGCTGCTAGATTTATTCTTTCAGACTATACTCACATCACACTAGCGTTTCATCACTAAAACCTGAACTAGACTTATCCCCTCTTGCTTCTCGTAGTCGCATCGCTCGCCGATGCCTCTATCACAGGTTTTTTTTATTCCATGCCTCGTGACAGCCAGCTGGTACAGCTGGCTCATCGTGCTCGTCGAACAGGCCATCCGTACTCGCTAATCCCACCACAAGCCCACACCACTACGTTCTTGCAGTCACTTTCGTGCGCACTGCCCGAGACTGGAATGGCCTTTCCAGACAAACTGCACTCATCCGCGATACAGCGCGCTTTAGATCTGCCATCGAGTGTTCTGACTCACCTTTCTCATTTTATCATCATCATTCCCGCCTTTTACGTGCCCACTCCTCATGTAATGTCTGTCCTATTTGGACCCTTGAGGTATCAATAAAAAACAACAACACAAGTGTACTGTATTAAATTATGGGGTTTTACGTACCAAAACTACTTTCTGATTATGAGGCACGCCGTAGTGGAGGACTCCGGAAATTTCGACCACCTGGGGTTCTTTAACGTGCACCTAAATCTAAGTGCACGGGTGTTTTCGCATTTCGCCCCCATCGAAATGCGGCCGCCGAGGGCGGGATTCGATCCCGTGACCTCGTGCTCAGCAGCCTAACACAAGTGTACTGTAAAGGACAACTAAGCGCAAAGGATACATACAGCCAGGAAGGACGAATGGTGCGAGGCCAGCACTCTTTTGTTCGGTTAATAACTTTCTTCTCAGTACCAACTGCATCCGCCATTCTAAGAAACTAAGAATAATCTCAGAGAGCGTACACGCATACGCCAGTTATACAAGTTAGGCAGAGGTGCCAGTAAAGGAAAGAAAGGGCAGGTACGACATGTTTATGAAAATTAAAGCAAGGTGTGTTCCATTACTAGATTGAAAAGTAGTCTCATATAGGCGCTGGCCGTTCTTGATGCTGCTCGAGAGATTGAGCCCTTGAGCAAAGTCGGGCCACTCTACGTTGTCCTGCTGACGCATGGTTTACGGTATCTCGATTTACACTGTTCTTATCCCCGAAACGAAGAATAGAGTAAGTAGCACGTTTCTGCCGACACCTACCAATTATTAACCGCTGAGCATTACGGAGGCAATGGAAAAACTGTTTACGAGGGAGAAAGCGCCATCTCCCGGATCGTCGCCAGAAGTGTTTCGCTAGGTAGGGATGCACCGTGATTTTTTTTTTTATTCTACTCCATGCCGCACTCAATTCTTTGTCAACGCTTTACTTCAGTCTTTGTGATCTATTGTGTTTTTCCTTTTCGTTTCTTTTATCTGATGTTCAACTTTAATAGTTCTCTCCTCTCCTGAGTTTATGCAGCGCAAATGGAGAGGACGTACAAAAACACAAACGAGTTATACGGGCGCTGCGTTTGTTTCTGTTTGCGCTGCACAAACTCAGTTTTCAATATAAGAGTGCCAACTAGCGCGTAAACAAATTCGTTTGGAAGTGTCCTTTCTTTTGAGATGAGTAGAGAGAGAGAGAAAATGGGGTGGGAAAGGCAAGGAGGTTAACTGGAAGATATTCTGGTTTGCGACCCTGCATGGAGACAGGGTAATGAGAAATGGTAGACGGAAAGAACAGCGGAGAGATAAAGCAAAGGCACTAAACTTCGATGGCTTGAAAATTATGCCAGACAATTGTTGTGGACGATGAACAAAACGAAAACAAGGTGAAAGCAGGAGCCAACGTTTCGACAAGCGGGCATGTCCTCTTCAAGGCGACATATGCCACAGTATATATAGGTGGGGTTCTTCTAAAGGGGAGAGGGCGTAAGGAGGGCGAGTGCGGCAACGAGCGAAGGTGTATTAGCGGCGAGGGTGTCGAATTGAGAATAAACGTGTGCTGCGCACAAGGCCCGAGACACGACCGTCTGTCAATCACGTGTGAATGCGCGTGTGTCAGCCGGCGTGTCAACGACGTGCACAGAAGCCCTTACCTGTTTCGCACGTGGTCATGGGCTATCGTGTCACTGACAGAGAAGGAAGGAGCGGTAGAAACAGGTGGTCGTGAAAAAAGAAAAGAAAAAAAAAGGAAATACTGAAATGGAATAAATAAATAAATAAATAAATAAATAAATAAATAAATAAATAAATAAAACGGGTAAAACGGAAGCAAGAAGCAGAAGAAAAAAAACGATAAGAAACCAAACTAAGTGCTGTTGCCTATAGCTTGCAATTTAGCATAGCGAATATATTCTAAAGCTCCCTTTGAAATATTTATGCCTATTGGTTGCAATGTCTTGAAGTTATGGATAAGGTATGATTCTCTGTATTTTCTTTCACGTTCAGAACGGAACTTCGACTGTAAGATGTAGAGTTTAAATTCATCAAAGTTATGACCTGGTTGGTTGAAATGCTAGGAGACGACTTTGGGAAGCTTTCTAGCTGTGTCCGCGTGATGTCCGTTTAATCTGACGTTCATTGATTGTCCCGTTTCACCGATATATTGGTTCTTACAGAAGGAACATTCAAGCATATAGATCTCGTCTGAACTTGTACATGGGAAGCTAGATTTGACTTCGTGTGTAAGTATTGGCAGTGCTTTTAATTTTAATGTCACTTTGAAGGTGTCTGCAGGTTTTGCCCCTGGGGCGACAACATGCTCTTATTACGGGTGAATGAGGTTGGCTGACTTTTGCGTGCACTAACATGTCTTTAATGTTCCTGTTGCGGTGATAGGCAACCCTTGGTACGTACGGGAACGCTTTTCTGAGACCCTCGTTACTTCATAATATTGGGTGGTATTTTCGTAGGATGTTGTTTATGTTTGGGAGTGCATTAGAATATCTTGTTATGAAGACTGGCGGTCTGTCAAATTCTGGTGTAGGCTATTTCTTCGCTAATTCCGACTGTCTCTCCAATCTTGACGCGACATCATAATCTCTATGATGCCGCTTACAGCGGCTTGTGGATAGTTTCTTTCTGCTAGCGTTATTTTAAGGTCATTTAGGTGGTGGATATTTTAAGGTCATTTAGATGGTGGTGCGCAATAGAAGTCGGTGGTAACGCCGTTAAACAGGAAACCAGTAAGCTATCGCAGGAGACGAAAGATCTGATCAAGAAACGCCAATGTATGAAAGCCTCTAACCCTACAGCTAGAATAGAACTGGCAGAACTTTCTAAGTTAATCAACAAGCGTAAGACAGCGGACATAAGGAACTATAATATGGATAGAATTGAACAGGCTCTCAGGAACAGAGGAAGCCTAAAAGCGGTAAAGAAGAAACTAGGAATAGGCAAGAATCAGATGTGTGCGTTAAGAGTCGAAGCCGGCAATATCGTTACTAATATGGATGAGATAGTTCAAGTGGCTGAAGAGTTTTATAGAGATTTATACAGTACCAGTAACACCCACGACGATAAGGTGAGAGAGAATAGTCTAGAGGAACTTGAAATCCCACAAGTAACACCGGAAGAGGTAAAGAACGCCTTGGGAGCTATGCAAAGGGGGAAGGCAGCTGGGGAGGATCAGGTAACAGCAGATTTGTCGAAGGATGGTGGGAACACTGTCCTAGAAAGGTTGGCTGCCCTATATACACAATGCCTCATGACCTCGAACGTACCGGAATCTTGGAAGAACGCTAACATAATCCTAATCCATAAGAAAGGGGACGCCAAAGACTTGAAAAATTATAGACCGATCAGCTTACTGTCCGTTGCCTACAAAGTATTTACTAAGGTAATCGCAAATAGAATCAGAAATACCTTAGACTTCTGTCAACCAAAGGACCAGGCAGGATTCCGTAAAGGCTACTCAACAATAGACCATATTCACACTATCAATCAGGTGATAGAGAAATGTGCGGAATATAACCAACCATTATATATAGCCTTCATTGATTACGAAAAAGCATTTGATTCAGTCGAAACCTCAGCAGTCATGAAGGCACTACGGAATCAGGGTGTAGATGAGCCATATGTAAAGATACTGGAAGATATCTACAGCGGTTCCACAGCCACCGTAATCCTCCACAAACAAAGCAACAAAATCCCAATAAAGAAAGGCGTCAGACAGGGAGATACGATATCTCCAATGCTATTCACAGCATGTTTACAGGACGTATTCAGAGACCTGGAGTGGGAAGAATTGGGGATAAAAGTTGATGGAGAATACCTTAGCAACTTGCGATTCGCTGATGATATTGCCTTGCTTAGTAACTCAGGAGACCAATTGCAATGCATGCTCACTGACCTGGAGAGGCAAAGCAGAAGGGTGGGTCTGAAAATTAATCTACAGAAAACTAAAGTAATGTTTAACAGTCTCGGAAGAGAACAGCAGTTTACGATAGGCAGCAGGGCACTGGAAGTGGTAAGGGAATACATCTACTTAGGGCAGGTAGTGACCACGGATCCGGATCATGAGACTGAAATAACCAGAAGAATAAGAATGGGCTGGGGTGTGTTTGGCAGGCATTCTCAAATCATGAACAGCAGGTTGCCACTATCCCTCAAGAGGAAAGTGTATAACAGCTGTGTCTTACCAGTACTCACCTACGGGGCAGAAACCTGGAGGCTTACGAAAAGGGTTCTGCTGAAATTGAGGACGACGCAACGAGCCATGGAAAGAAGAATGATAGGTGTAACGTTAAGGGATAAGAAAAGAGCAGATTGGGTGAGGGAACAAACGCGGGTAAATGACATCTTAGTTGAAATCAAGAAAAAGAAATGAGCATGGGCCGGACATGTAATGAGGAGGGAAGATAACCGATGGTCATTAAGGGTTACGGACTGGATTCCAAGGGAAGGGAAGCGTAGTAGGGGGCGGCAGAAAGTCAGGTGGGCGGATGACATTAAGACGTTTGCAGGGACAACATGGCCACAATTAGTACATGACCGGGGTAGTTGGAGAAGTATGGGAGAGGCCTTTGCCCTGCTGTGGGCGTAACTAGGCTGATGATGATGATGATGATGAGGTGGTGGATATAATCGTGGTCTTCGCTGCAGATTCTTCTTATTCGTTTTGCTTGTCCGACAAAAATTCCTTGCTTGCCGTGTCGCGTAAGATGACTGTTGTAGTCTAAATATTGCTGGCTATCCGTAGGCTTCCAGTAAAGTGTCGCTCTCACTTTTCCGTTTTCTATGCAGACCGTCGTGTCGAGGAAGTTGATCTCACTAGTCGAGTGGTGAGCAGTAAATTTAATACTCAGGTGAAAGTGATTGAAATGGCTAATTAAGTCGCTTAACGCGCTTGTGCCCTGTTTCCATATTATAAATATGTCGTTTATGTAACGAAGATAGATGTGTGGTTTTAGAGGGTGGGATTTCAACAGGTCTGCTTCAAGCTGTCCCAAGAAAATGTTTGCATACGTGGGAGCGAATGGTGTTCCCATGCTAGTGCCGAAAGTTTGCAGGTAGTGATAGAACCGAATTCGAAATAGTTGAGCGTGAGAACTAACCTAAGGAGCGACAGGTAAACTGAGGTAAACTAAAATGACGAAGTTGCGCCGCCGGGCTACAGGCTGTACGGACGTGATAGGGGTTCCCGTGGTGGCGGCGTTGCGGTGATAACAAATGATAATATCGAAGTTACTGTTGCTGACCAAGTCTGTGATCATGAAAGTCTACTTCTAAGGGTGTCATTACAAGGTAACTCGTTTTTTGTCTGCGCTGTTTACCGACCTCCGAATGCTGATGACTTGTTTTTGAGCAGGCTGCATGATAACCTGCTAAAATTCCGGTACAAAAACCTAATTATAACCGGAGATTATAACCTGCCATCCATTGATTGGAATAACATGCAGTATGGATATTGTGAAGCGGTTGACGCTCTAATTGTTCTAATGCTTACTTTTAATCTTGATTAGATTGTGAGAGCTTACACCCGTGGAAATGCAATTCTGTATCTCATATCTATTTCTGAATAATTTAGCTCGGGAATGGTGCAAGCTGAACCTGGAATTTCTGACCATAACCTGATATATTTCTGCTGGACTAGATATATGGAGATGCAAAAGGAAAAAAAATTCCTCCAGTTACAGTAAAAGACTATAATAGAGCCGATGACACAGCAGTAATCGATCATTTAGAAGAGCATCTTCTTGTTAGTACAAACAACGTCTAAAGTTTGTGGCAACAGTTTATTCTGCAGTTAAGTTCTGCATTAAACATTTCATACCGTCAAAAAGACTGCAAAAGCACCGTACAGACCCCTGGATTAGTCGGGAGATAATACAAACCAAAATAAAAATTAAGCGCCTGAGAAAGAAGCACAAGACATTCACTCCACAATTTATGGAGCTAAAGCATCATCTGCAAAGTAAAGTAAAACAAGTAAGAAGCAACTTTTTTAGCAACACTATTGCCGACTTCATTAAAAGTGATCCTAGAAAGTCTGGCGCTACCTCAGTCAAACTAAAAAGGAGATTAAGAAAGTCAAAGTTAATGATAAAATTCTCGATGACCCAACATCTATTGCAGAGACGTTTAATCAATACTTTCAATCTGTTTTTTCAATACATGGTGAATATAACCTGCCGAATGTTTCTCCTGTATTAGAAAATGAGTTGGATATAACTAGTGAGGGGGTTCTTGCCATGCTATTGAAGCACGATGATAAGAAGTCCACCGGCCCTGACGGACTGTCAAATGCATTTTTAAGGCGTTACGCTCAACAAATCTCAAATTTCTTGACCACAGTGTTTAACTTTTCAATAACTTCTGGTGTCGTACCAGCTGACTGGCGTATAGCTCGTGTGGCGCCTGTCTATAAAGCCAGTGACCGGCTACTTCCTAAAAATTACCGTCATGTTTCTGTTACTAGCAGATGTTATCAGCTTTTGGTACACATATTCGTGAGTTTTATTCAGGAATTCGTTATTAAAAACAATATTTTGTCTCCCCATCAGCACGGCTTTCGAAAGGGTATATCTACAACCTCACAGCTTATTTCGACGGTGCACGAGATATCGAGTGTACTTGACCAGTCCGGTCGAATTGACATTCTGTTTTTAGACTTATCGGAAGCGTTAGATAGAGTGCCTCATGGAAAATTATTCTATAAATTAGAGTGTATAGGGTTACTTTTGTGCATTATTCAGTGGATTGCCTCGTACGTAGCCGATAGAAGGCAGTTTGTGGAAATTGATCATTGTCCGTCTAGTGCGCTGTCTGTTATCTCGGGTGCTCCACAGGGGAGTGTTTTAGGTGCGCTACTGTTTCTTCTTTAAGTTAATGATTTGGTGGACGTAGTGTCTCATGACGTATCCATAAAAATGTGTGCTGATGATTGTGCTCTTTTAAAAAAAATATATCATCCACAAATGACCACTTCTTGTTGCAAAAAACTCTTTTGGCAATCGATGATTGGTGTATGCGTTGGGGTGTGGCGCTGAATTATGAGACAACTACTTTTACGTGTCACAAAGAAAAAAGTTTCCTAGTTCTTTTTCTTATCAACTCCATAACCAGCCTGTATTGGAAGTTTCCCAATATAAGTACTTAGGCGTGACTCTAACTAATAAGCTTGCTTGGTCAGTGCATATATTGGACATTTCTTCATCAGCCCTGCGGAAGCTGTGGTTCCTTAAAAGAAAAATTAAACATGCTGCAATTAGTACCAAAAAGTTAGCTTACAATACGTGTATTCGGTCAAAGCTAGAGTATGCTCGTGAAGTTTGGGATCCCCATTATAAGAAGGATGTTATGCAACTCGGAAGAGTCCAAAGAAAGGGAATAAGATTTATTTTTGGTAGATACAGAAGCCACGATTCGCCATCCGTATTGATGCAGAAGTACAATGTACTGACTCTCGAGGCTCGCCGGAAAATTGGTCGTCTTGGGTTTCTTCACAATTGTCTTGCAGGGAAAACTAAATTAACACTTCCCAATTGCATAAAACCTTTAACTGCAAGGACAACTAGACATAGCCATGAATACTCTTTATCGACAATTTTCGCTAGAACCGACGCACACAAGTACACTTTTTCCTCCGAACAGTGTCTCAATGGAATTCTTTGCCCCGGAAGATAAATTTATGAAGGTACTCGAGTCTCGCATTGTAAACTTTGATGGTTGAACATTGCTATGGTCTTCGTGTTCCCTTGATTTTTGTTGTTGTTGATCTTCGTTACATTGTATGTATCCTTTGTAGCCCTTCCTGCTAGGGCTAAATTACTGGCCTGCAGTATTGTGTAAAGAAAATAAAATAGATAAATAAATAAATAAATAAATAAATAAATAAATAAATTAATTAATTAATTAATTAATTAATTAATTAAGAATTTAAATAAATAAATAAATAAATAAATAAATAATTGGTATGACAGAAGTAGCACGTAAATGCTAGGAAGACAAAGCGAAAGTTTGCGACACCAATCTTTGATGAGACCTTCACTCGAACCACGACACGGATCGGGTAATTGGTAATCAACAAGATGTTAGCAAAATCAAAACAACTTGCACCAAGTCCCACTTGGATGCAACTCACAGCTATGGAGCTTGTTGCGGACTTTAGGTCCCTCTAATACAATAATCTATTACTAAAGATTGAGGACTCAGCCGAGAAAGTGCAAAAGTAGGGTTGAAGAATAATATACGAAAGACAAAGGTAATGCTGAATAGTCTGCCAAGAGAACAAGACTTTATAGCCGGCAGTCAGCCTCTAGAATCTGTGCAAGAGTACGTTTATCTAGGCCGATTACTCAAAGTCGACATTGATCACGAGGACGAAATTTACAGAAGAATAAAAATTGGCTGGAACAATGGAAGGTTAATCAGCGTTTATCTCTCTGTCGGGGAAGGGGGATAGGGATGGGATAGATATAGATGAGAGAAAACTACGAAAAGGAAAGAAACACACACACACGCACACAGGCTTTGACACAGTCTGCGAAGGCGTCACACAGTGTTACACAGTGTCAACGTCCCGCTAATACAGTCTACGTCCAGCAGCGCACAGTCATAATTTGTGAAAACGTCCGGTGTCGTTTAAATAACGCTGCAGTGCCTTCACAGCGGCTCGCACTGACGTTCGCGTAGGCCAGTTTCCAATAATGTTGTTTTCCGTTAGTGTGGGCTCTGGTCTAGCGTGACTGAGAGGGCTGCTCATTGCGGTTTGAAACGAGGCAAGTGGCGAAAAAGGTGCGCGATCATTCCGCTGCACCCTCAGAAGTCTGAAAGTGTGCTATTGCCCGTTCCGATAAGAACGGCGTACGTACCTTAAGATTATGAAGTTAACAAAGAAGCTTATGAAGGAGTTAAGGACCTCCTAACGAGCGCTGGAACTAAAGATTTTAGGCGTAACCTTAAGATACAGGAAGACAGTCATCTGGACTTGGGAGCAAACGGAGTTAGCTGATATTTAATTGACATTATGAAGAAAAGATGAAGTTAAGAAGGTCATGTAATTAATGCGCAGGACAAATACCCGGTGGTCTGCTGGAGTTGCAGAATTAGCTCCAAGAGAAGGGAAGCGCAGTCGATTACGACAGAGGATTATGTGGTGGTATGTATTAGGACAGGGCGCGTAATTGGAGATCGCTGGAAGAAGACTTCGCCCTACAGTACGTATAAACATGAACTGGTGATGATAGACATGACGATGATTACTAAAGCAACGTAGGGTTCCTCTGGTATCTGTCCTATGCACTCAACTTCTCGAGCATCTACGGCCCTGCTTCAAACACATGAACAAGCAAATTGAAATTACAACGCTTCAATTATGCGGAGAACTTCGAGGAAGCAGTGAGTAGGCAACTAAATATTGTACGCGAGAACAGTCTTAAAAACAATATTAGCCATTGTAACAGTAAATATTGGCCGTAGGGATGAAGAAACGCCACTGCAATTCATGATAGCCTGCCATGGACGGATGCTATGAGCGTCTCTTTTGAAGCGGGGCGGTGGGCTGCGCCACCAAACTGGTGTTATTATATTTCCTAATGTACCACCTATCTAAAAAAAGAAAAAGAACGCGCGCAAAATTTTCATCACAAAACTTTCTGAACCACTATTGGGAACTTTGTTGTACGCCTCCGTTGTTTGTCGTTTCCCTACTTTTCTTCCACCAATCTTTTAATCGTCTTTTACCAATCTCTGCTGCGGAAATGTTTATTTTCCCCCTGCTCTCGCTGAACCCAAGGGCTTCAAGGAGGCTAGAGATGCCAAAATCAACCGCTGGGCAGATATTTTCACATTCTAATAAAACATGCTATATCGTTTCCCTAGCTTTACCGCAGCAAGTACATCCGTTTTCTTCCTTGTTGTATCTCGCTTCATATATGCACGTTCTATGGAATCCTGATCCTGATTGAAGAAGTAAAGAGCTTCCCTTTGAGCTATAATAAATTGTTTCTTTCCTATTGCCGCCACCCATGAGATTTTCTCAACCTCTCTGACTTTCTGTTTGACGTTATTTGTTGACATGTTGGTCACCATACCGGTCGCATACTTGCTTGTAAGCTTGTTCTTTTACTCTACTGCGAATCGATGTTCTTCCGGTACAAATATCTGAACACTATTTCAGCCCATTTAGTTTCTTCCATATTCCTGAGTCGTTCTTCATAATCAATTTTACTCTCAGCTTCCCTCCCTTCAAAACTTGTCTAACCCATATCACCCTGCACAGCTTCATTTGTAACCTTCTCGGGAGCACCCAATGCGAGGCGTCCCACTAACCTTTGGTTGCTATCGAGTCCTGATTGTCTCCCTGATTTCAAATAAACAAACGCATATACAAATGTAAGTCCTGGACACCTCGTACCTATTGTATGCCCATAGCGCTCTTTGCTTCATTATGGCCGTATTTCTGTTCCCCCTTGGTGTCATTGTTTTTTTTTTTCAAGTGTTTCCATATTGCCTTCGTTTATTTCTATATCAAGGTATTTATATTCTTCTGCGCGAAGTATTTCCTGGCCCTGTATTGACAATGTCTGTTCACTGTTTTGATGAAATACCATAACACCTGTTTTTTAACGCTGAATTTCAGACCTGAATTCTTGTCTTCCTGTCCACAGATATTAGCCAGACGATTCATATCGTCTGTTCATATTCATATAGACTTTGTTTGTTAGTTAATAACACAATATCCCACCTCCCACTCCCGCGAAGACATGCCGGTCTTCGCGGGGGTGGGAGGTCGTCAGGCTAACTCTTGGCGGAGGATTGACACATTTCTCACTTCACGTAGTTGGTCTGCCACCGGGTGGTACTGCTGGTATCTGTCCGGCCTCCTAGATAGGGGGAGCTAGGGGCAGGTCGCGGGGTTATTCTGAAGCGCAGAAGCACAATATCATCTACATAAGACAAACCTGCAAGCTGCTGCTCCCGCCTGTTTGTATGAGAAATTAAGCCCGATATTGCTTCCCTCTAGTGCCCTTTCCACCCTTACCATGTGCATCATAAACAGCAGCGTGGATAGAGGGCCCCCCTGTCTCAGTCCCTTGTTGACATCAACTTGCTCCTCCTTCCTCATCCCTACCCATTTTGCGCAAACTGTATATTGTAGGTAAATCTCTGTCAAAAGCTGTACACAGTCGTTGTCTATGCATTCCCCTTCTACAATATATCTATATGTTGCGGTTTACGTTGTCATATGCTCCGGTAATGTCGAAAAATGTCACATATAGCAGTCTCGTTTCTTCACTGGATACTTCAATACACTGAGTAAAGACAAATTAGTTATCATCCAGATGCCTCCCGATACTGAAACTATTATAAAGTTCTTCCAATATGCCATTATTCTCTGCCCATGGTTGCAGCTTTAATTTAATCGCCTGTATTGCTAACCTTTATATTACGAATGTAATAGTCAACGGTCTATATGAGTGAATTCAGTCTTTTTCTCCTTACCTTCCTAAATTAAATTCCTCCTATTATGTCGCCAACTGGCTGATATTTGTTTATCTTTTACGGTTTTTCATACTGCTTTCAACAAAGCTTCCTTACTTTTTGGTCTTAGATCATTAACAAGCCTAACGGGAACCTCGTCTAGCCCTGTGGCTGTGCGCTTAGGAAATTACTCCTCGGCTTTCTTCCAGTTGAAATTTGTCAGCATGAGTTCCTTTTCCATTTGATTCTCTTTCATGCTCTTTTTTTCCTCAAATACATCATCGTCATTGCCTTGGAAAGAGTCAGCTGTTATTTTTGAGATGGTATTTAGTGCCGCGTCCCCGTACAATTTGTTCGCATCTTCGTCTAGGATATGTTGTGGTTTTGTTCCAGACTTCCTGCGTAATAAGTGCACGTGGTTCCAAAATATGCTAGCTGCGGCCTTCTTTTTCTCACGTATTTCTGAGAACCAACGTTTACTTTCGCCTTTCATCTATATACCAATATTTGAAGGATAGATTTCTCCCCCAGTATATTTCCCATTCTCTGGATACTTCATCCTGCGGCAACTGCTTTTTTTTTGCCTGCCAATACTCTCGCGATGCTTCTTGTCATTCGACGATCGCTTCTCGTATCTTCCTGTTCCACCACATTTTTGGTTTCTTTTTTCCTTTCCAAAGAACGTGTTGCTTCTCTTTCCGCATTTCTGTCGTAATTACACTTAGCAGCTCACTATATTCCCACTGTTTGCTTGGTCATTTGCTAAGTTCTTCCTCGACTCTTGTGACTATATTTGTTGTTTGTTCAGCGTTCGAATTTGGACTGCCCATCCCATGCACCTTGCTCTCTTCCACACCTACACATCCCATTTTCAAAATGATGCCTTTATGTTCACTCTTTATGCTTGGTTAACCTTGGTTAATCTCGCTATCTTTCCCTCTTTGTTTCTCTCTCTCTCTCTCTCGTCAGTGACCGTTTCTCTCAACTTATCACAAATTCCTTCTGTCATCAGACAGTAATCAGTGGTCGATTGCCGGTTTTCAACTTCCCATTTGGTTTGCCTATCACACTTAAGCCCTCTATTCAGAATAAGAGGTTATGTTGCTCGCAAAGATCTAGCATTGACTTCCCGTTGTTTTTGGTATAATCATCTAGATCGTGTATGTGGGCAATCACGTCATATAATAGGATAATTTCGGCGTAATTGCCGAAACCCGAAATATCAGCACTTAGGCATTTCACTAGCTCTTGATTCTTCTCTTCGCAATTATTTCCGGGCCGCACCTACGTTAGGCACAGCCAAGTTTTCTTTCCACACAATGTACATAATAACCAAAGATGCGCTTGACATATTGAATTGATTCTTTCTCATTTGGCTCTCTGATTTATCAGCATTCCGACTCCCCCTCCCTTTCTTTCCGATTTAGTTCTGTTGTACCCACCCTTTTCCACATGATTCGGGTTTTACAAGGGGAATTGACCCCTGCATTCCTGCTTTTCAAGGCAGTTGAAGCTCTTTCCAACTACCCCCACCCCACGTTGCATGCATTCCTCGTGCTTTGTTGACACTCCATCCTGTCACGTCGGAGACGGCGTTCCATCGTCACGACCATTCTCGCTCATGATGGCGGCCCTGCACGTTCAGCTTTTCCTCACCTGCTTGAAGTCTTTTTTCCAATGCCTTTCGTGCAGCGGGCTCTATATTTAGGTCATTTTTTTTAGCTCTTTGACCTGTCTCACAAGCTCATCACGGAAATCCTGTTTTCGTTAGTCCATCATAGACATCACAGCGTCTGCCGATTGACTCGATTTACTCTCCATTCTCGCCCTTCTCCTCGTGTACATTGAGGTACCCCCGCACACTGCACGCTTTTTTGTCTTTCTTGCCATGTGCTGCACTCAGCTTTTGCTAATGCTAACACCGAAGCTCTAAGAGCATGTACCTACAAGCAAACGCCAATACGCATAGAACCTAAATCCTTAAAATGCCGGATATTAATTATCGCCAATGTTTTAAAAGCAATAAATGCCGCACAGATTTAAGGTATGATACGAGTTTGTATGTGTTCAAAGACGAGTCCACGCTCTCACTGTCCTACCAAAGCAATATTCCTGACGCCTGTCTTAGCGCCCTCTACTTTCCAAGTAGCCACAACTAATGTGAAGTGTTATTGTCAGATCGTACCTGCTGCAGTCATTTTTTGCGTAGATGTCTAGATTGACGTCAAAACTGTGATCGACTGTGACCTGTTGAGGATGTATGCTGCCCGTGGGCTCGGCATTCTAACACCGGGCACGCATTGACTTCAGGAATTATTGCAATTGAAGATTACGGCAGTGCTGTCATATGGAAAGGTTTAATTCTAGCAATTACTGTTCGTCGAATAGGTCGCAAGTCTGTAAACTAACGTCCCCCCACCCCACCTCCGCTTTCTTCTCCCATCCGTAAAACACTTCAGCACAAACCTTAACATTATAGAGCGACAAAACAGCAAGACACCGTTGACGTTTTCTACGGTGTTCTCATTGCCTGCGTTTTCAGAAAAGGCGTATAATGAGGATTTGGCTTACACAAACCTTGAGGCTCAGTGAAGTTTGGTTTTACGAAACAGCATCGTAGAGGATGCGTAAATAATAAAAAAAAAGAATTCAACTCGAAAGTCATCCTGTTTTCAAAATCCGGCATGTTCGTGTGTCTTTGCCGAATCACAGCCGAAATTCTAGCGAAAAGGGAGTTTTATAGAAAAAGGTTGCAGCGCCCGCGGCGGTAAGTCTTATTTCTCCCGAGCATTTCCTTCTCCTGCGAGCAGCTATTGCCGGTTCATATGAAATTTTTTCGCAGCATCAAGGGGGGCAACTTAGGGCCAGTTGGCCCGACATGTTTAAAGAGGAAAAGAACCGCGACTTGAGACGGGACGTGATGAAGGAGCTCGTCCGCTCGTCCTGTCCACTCCTTCGTTACGTCCCGTCTGAAGTTCCTCTTTCTCGCAGCACCTGTGCATCCTCCTCACGCCTCTGCACTACGTGCTGTGCCGTGCCACAGCTGCTGCCCCGATGGCATTGAATGCACTGCCACATAACGGTTATGCTCCGGAAGATGTACTTATGAACGTAGTTACAACTTTCGATTGCAAGTGTAGATGATCTCCCGTATGTACGTGCAAAGTTCCCCGTATCAGCATCTGGCTCGCAGCAACCACTCCAAGTTTAAATGTCTGTTCGCAGAAAGGTTTCGTGACTATGATGGCACTGTCACTGTTTGGTTATGCCTCCAACGTGCCCGCATATCTGAACAAAATTCTAAAATGTTTTATCTAATGTTTCGAAGTTTCACCTCGACGTGCCCAGGTGCTCTTACAAAGCAAGCTTTTTATCTCACGACAAGCGCCGACAACTCAAATTAGAAAAACTTCGGTGTTTTCCTAAGGCGCACCCGAAGCATTTATATCTTGAAAATTTCTCCATGATGCGTCACAACTAATCCTGTCACCCTCTTTTAGCATTGCCCGTAAATTATTACTCTCCACACTCCTGAGATTTCTTTCAAATTAGTTTAGCCTACGTTTGGAAGGGGCGTTTCGAGTGGAATGTCTGACCCGCGTTTAGAGGCAATAGCAGCTTCGCTTTTAGAATGCCGACTGTACTTACTCATCTGCCATGATGAAGGCTGATCCTGCCTCCTGCATTATCAAATAATAGCGAAGGAAGCTTGTTTCCTTTTTTTCTCCAGTTCTATATCTTTATGGACTCCTCTGGTAAGCAAGAGAGTTTCCGTTAGTTTACCTGTCAAGGCAACTCGCGTCATCTACCGGTACTGCACTGCGAGGGCTATGGCTGTTTACGCTACAGTGAACCGTGTTCTAGTGTCATTTCCAGCACGTCCTTCTTGTCGTAATATTGAGACACACGAAATGCTCTATTCCGAGTTTGTGTTGTTACACACCTTGGCTCTCGTTTTATTCCCTGCTTGGCCAGGACCACCCATTATCTGTGTTGGTGTGCAATGGCAAGATAAAGAAAGACCCTGCACCCCCCCCCCCCTTCCTGTGTTCATTGACAGTGAGACGTGCAGAAGAAAACGGCTGCACGAAAAGATATTTTGCCCGCAATATTTCACCGAGCAAATGCCGCATTCTTGTCACAGAAGCCAGCACGAAGTGCCTCGCGGAATACAATAAAACGTGGTGTTTTAATGTATAAGTACAAATACTGTGGTGGTGTTGATTATGATGATGATGATGGTGGTGGTGCTGGTGGTAGTGGTTGTGGTAACCACTACCACCAGCACCACCACCATCATCATCATCATAATCAACACCACCACAGTATTTGTACTTATACATTAACACGTACTTACCTAATCACCGATGCTCCAAGGTTACCTGGAGCTATAGCTATTTTGATGCAATATCGGCATTTTCTTTTATTGGAAAATAAAACGAAGATGGCATAATCCCAATATTGTAGCGACAGTCCGGCCTTTTCACATAAGTATACTAGAAGTTAAATACAACAAAAAAGACGATAACAAAGTGATAAATAAAGAAAATGCGCATGCACAGAACGCGCGCAAGATGCGTAATACTCGAAAGGATGCACGGAAGCACAGTAACTCCCGATGCCGTTTACAGAATGCGTGCGCCCACAAAAGATCATATAAATACACTCGCTTAGAGATATAACTGCGGAGTCAAGCCGACAGGAATGTTCTTCGACTTTTACGCAGTCCGCTCATAAGGTACCAGATGTAGCTAAAGTCGTCAGAGTCCGGAACGTGCAGATGAGCTGCATAGCAGCCCAGAAGGTACACGCTGCCAGCGATCACCGCTGCAGGAGCACCATAAAATGTCACTGTTCGCCACCAGCGTGTATAGAAGGTTCCCGGAAGCGGCGGGACTGTCCGAACCGTGATAAGCTGCTGACTTCGGTGGGTAGACACGAGGAGCAGGCGACGCTGCTCTCCCTCGGGGCGAGGGCGAACACGGGCGGCGAGTTGTATTTTCCCGGAACCGGGTACAGCTCGAGGCCTCCGTTACCGCAACTGGAGTGGCCATCGGGAAGCTCGGCTACTGCGTCTTTACGGAAAGGCATCACGAAGCGCTTCCGCTTAGAGCTCTCGCTGCTCTTTTGAAAGAAGAGGAATATGTACGGGTTCACCGTGCTGTTCGAGGCCGAGATGACGCCGAACAGCGCCACCATGTTTTGATCCAGAGAGGCGCCGGTGCCGGCAAAGGCCAGGACCATTTCCAGTACCATGTAAGGTACGTTCGTCACCAAGAATGCGATGAAAATGGCGGCAGTGAGCTTGATGGTTTTCACCTGCGAAGCAGAAAGGAAAGAAGGTGAATTGAGAATTGGGACCAATATTCGCAACGGAACTTGTAGACTTGTAGGGTGTAACCATTCGTAAGAGTAGAAACTTGTATACTTTATCATTTAGTGACAAATGGCTGGTCAAAGGTCTTCAGCCGGGAGAGAATTGCTGTGAACTAAAGGCTTTAATTTGTGCGTTCGGCGGGGGTAATGTAACTTGCCCCTGCACAAAATTAACACGCTCGACTACTCGCGTGGTGAACAATGCCCTAAAAGTGTAAATACGTAATACATTTGCCAAATTAAAATGAAACACCATGCCACTGCAGCTAACCTTCGTAGGCATTTACCTGGGCGTTGGATAGAGATGACAACCTTAAAGGGTCGCCCAAGACGAGCCATATTATACCCTACCGCACAATTGAACAACTGCTCATATCTCAAGTGTTTGTGTACCTCTGAATAAAGGTACCTATTTTACGTGAAAAAGAGGTAACTTTTCTCACGCCGAAAGTAACAATTAAGCCTGCAGTTCACACATAATGAGGAATTTTCGCCGTCTTTTTTTGTTTCACGCTGTATTACGTATTCACGTAATCGTGCCACGTTATGTAAATTGCACTTTCATTCCTATAAACATTTATTTCGTCGTTAGCACCCCTTTAGCAATGATTCGTCACGAACTTTTCTGCCTAACCATTTCAAGAATGTATTAAAAAGGTATCTGCACTCAATCCCATGAAGGCCAGTGCCCATGCAGATCGGACATATTTAACAAAACTTGAAGAGTACCTTGGCCTTCGGGAAAGGCGAGGCAGTCTGGTGTCGATTCTTGAGTGCCGAGCTCTGCTTCCAAATCTCGATCAGGATGCGGCCGTAAAGCACAACCAGCAGAATGAGGGGAAGTACGAAAACGCTGAGGAAAACGAAGGTCATGTACAGTTGGCGAGGAAGTGGCGAGTCTGCCTTGCGGGCGTAGAAAACCGACGCGCAGTATTGGAGATTTTCGCTCGCTTCAACGAGCCGGAACATGTACAGATTGGGCAGAGAAGGGATCAGTGAGGCTAACCAGGACCCGGCTGCCAGGTGTGAGGGCACCAAGCAGGCGGCGAGAGGGTACACGATGGCGAAGTGCCTGTCTAGAGCTATGCTCACGATCATGTAGGTGGAAGACGCTAGTGCGAAAGTTTGGAGAACCTTAAAGACTCTGCAGAATGCGTCACCGGCGATCCAAGCGCGGCCCATGATCTCCCACACCATTTGCGATGTCATCGTCACGGTTGTTACAAGAAGGTCGGCCACGGCGAGGTTCAAGAACAGTATGTGCGCTTTCTGGTAGCGCCTGCGGCGATGGTTTCGTAGCAGCCGCCAGCAGACGACGCAGTTGCCAGCGATTGAGAAAGCCACCATGATTATAATAACAGTGATGCGCACATGACTGTGGTACTGAGGACCGAACACGGACTCTTCACTACTGTTTCCAATATCGGTGGTTTGCAGAGATGATAAGTTAAAAGTGGCATTCCTTGCGCTGTCTTGCAAGGCGGCATGGCTGGAGGTCCTTGTGGAGATATCCGGCATCGCGCAAGGTTGCTTCGCGTTTCCCACCATAGGGCCTATAATTCCAGAGTTTGGTGCTGGCCGAAGTTCCCGTCTTGACTGCGAGATAAAACGGAAGGTCTGAAAAAAGAAAGGGAATGAAAATTCATCAGCGGTTCAGAATTAGTATGGCGCATGAAAAAGAATCGATGTTTAAATCGCACATTTTCGAGCAATGCTGCACGATGAGAGCGCTACACACGGCTTGAGAGCTGTACACGTGGGCACAGTGATAATATTATGGCGCAAATGCCTATTTTTAAATCAAGAAATGGCGCACTCACAGTTTTTGTCAGTAATTTTATTTGCGTAAGTACGAAAGGAACCTTGGAAGCCGTGATATTCAGAGCGTTGCGGCGTAACAGGTTAAGATAAATCTGGCACCGCAGAAATTGCTGTAGTGCCAAAGCAAAAAAATACACAGATCCAACGCACACGATGACATTCAATTGAAGCAAAGCAAGTAGTTAAGCGCTATGCAACTAAAAACAATTGCGTTTATGTTTATTTCTATGCAACGTACAATCTCATGTAATATTTACATGTATACACTACACCATTCACAAGCTATGTCACAATGCAAACATCAAATCAGGCGACTGCACAGTCTGAGACGTCTACGCTGCGATCTCATGAGGACGAAGGCGTTGTATGAAAGAATGGCGATTACATCTGTATGCATAGAGAAGTACGACACATATCCAGGTGTGTTTAAGGATTGTGTGCATCTTGTGTAGCACTGGCACAAGCGCATTCTGGAGGATTACCAAAGAACGGGCACATATTCATTGGCACATAAGAAATGGTCCTATAAGTGAAGCGATTGAATATCGTAGGTATTCTAGAAACACGACTATGATTTAGGAATATTTATGAGTCGGCATCACTAAAACAGGTCTAATGTGACATATTGTTTGATTACGGTGGACAGAGGTGTGCTCACTGGCAGCACTTTGTGAATGAGCCATACAGGGCGATAATATTGTTACGGTGGATTTGGACAGGACCATGCGCGCAAGAGGGAGACGAAGAGGAAGTGGTAGACTGTCTACTGAGCTGTGACCGTTGTACCAGCCTGCGCGTTCACCACTAACGTTTTCCTATTAAATAGTTATACATACGTTTCTGCGTCTGGCTTCCTCTTCGTAATATTTGGTGGAAGTGCGGCGTACAGGAAAGCTCTTGACTGCGTGAATGTTAGCAGGCTAAGGATGTATACCGGCAGCACTGACAGGGTGGCCAAGAACTTTGACTTCACGGTGTCCAAAATGAACCTCAGAAGAGTTAAGTTGAAGGCAAGCCTTCCTGAAGACTTCAAGAATAGCTGCCAAGCGACTCAGGTGGCTGTCAAACATAGGGGAAAATACGATGACATTGTCCAGGTAACATAGGAAAGTGGACCACTTGTGGTCCCGAAGGAGAGAGTCCATCATTCTTTCGAAAGTTGCTGGGGCATTACAAATCCTAAAGGCATAACCTCAAAATGGTAAAGGCCGCCCGTTGTAACAAAAGCAGTCTTCTCACGGTCGAGTTCATCAACCGCAATCTGCTAATAACCGGATAGGAGGTCGATTGAAGAGAAGTATCTTGATCCGTATAGGAAGTTGAAAGTGTCATCAACCCGCGGGAGAGAGTGTACATCCTTTTTCGTAATCATGTTCAGTTGACGGAAGTCGACAGAAAATCGTCAGCTGCCACCCTTTTTCTTGACCAAGACAGCAGGCGATGCCCAAGGACTCGAAGAGGGCTAAATTACACTTTTGGTTAGCATGTTTACTTCAGCTTAAATGACGTGGCGTTCTGCGTGAGACACGCCATAGGGTCGTCGGCGGATAGGACTAGCATCACCAGTGTCAATCTTGTGAATCACAACGCAAGTCTATCCCAGCGGGCAATCCTCTAAGTCAAAGACGTCGTTATAAGACACCAGGACGCGACAAACATCCGCAGCCTGTTCGGGAAGCAGGTAATGAGCGATCATCTTTGAAAATATGCCGGGATCGGACGCTGCGGAACTGATCGGACAGCAGGTGGCTTCAGACGAGGATGGAACATACAATGCAGACATGGCGGTATCGTCGATCGGAAAAGCGTTGCCGAGCGACATGCCTTCTGGGATAACTTGCGTAGATGAACCAAAGTTATAAATAGGAAAGAATACGCGGTTGTTGGCAATAGTCCCAATGGTACGAGGAACGGCAACTGTGCGTAGCAGGAGAACATTGACATTAGGAGTCCGCAGATAGTCGCCGTCAGGAACAGATGTGAAGCACGTCAAAGGTACATACATGGCGGCTTGAGGCGGCAACCGTACGAAGTCTGCAGAACATAAACGAGGCTCAGCTGATTTTGGAGGACAGCAGTGATTAGGCAGCTCGAGTTGGAGGAGCCCAGCACTGCAGTCAATCAGTGTTGAATGGTCCGATCAGAAGTAAGAAGTCGAGGCCGAAGATCAAGTCACGGGAACACCGCTCAAGAACAGCAAATGAAACGGAAGTGTTGAAACCAGCAACAGTTATTCGGGCAGTACACATGCCAGGGATAATGGGCGTTGCTCCATCGGCGACTCTGATAACGCGTGATGCGGCAGGTGTAAGGAATTTCTTCAGCCGGCAACGCAGATGGTTGCTCATTACTGAGATATGGGCTCCAGTATCAACAAGCGCTGGGACACGTACACCGTCAACTTCTACATGGGCTATATTGCGTCTGGTCGGTAGGATTCGAGGCTCTGGCGGTGACGTCAACAATGCAGCGTCACCTCCAGGTGCTGAATGTTTTAGTTTTCCGGAGGTACGCGCCCAGGTCGGAAAGACGGCGACGACTTTGCGGCGAACGGGACTGGTGACTTCTCGGCGACGGTCAACGGCGGTGCCATGTGGCCGCACCGTCCGTGGCGTGCAGGTTTGGCGCGGATTGCAGCTGGAAATGGCGAAAACTGCTGTCTGGACAAGGGCTGTTTGAGAACAACATCGAGGAGCAGCTGTTGCGACAGTATCGGGCGACATCACCAACGCTGTAACAACTGAAGCAAATAGGTCGGTCATCCGGTGTTCGCCACCCTGCCATGTTGCGAGAACCTCGAGGGACCCATTGATTTAGGGTATGCAAGAGCGAAGGACGTTCGGTCGGTGGGGAACTGGCCACGGTATAAACTGATTGAAAGCCGACATTGGCGTGGCGAGTTCTGGGCGCACAATAGCCTGAAGAAAGCGAGCTAACGGAGCGCATGTGTGGTTGACAGGTGACTACAGAGCCGCAGTACAAATGGCTTCCAGCTCAAGGCGCACAATCTTCATCAGCTGCTCTGAAGGCTGCTGCTGCTGCTGTTGCGGTGCAGAAGGGTCCCGTCGGTCTTCACAAGACGATGTTGCAGCTTGATTGGGAAGGTGTGCAAATGACTCGTAAATGCGACGCTTTCACTCCGTGATAACGTCAATAATCGAAGCACAGTGCTAACAGATCAGTAGATTGAAGGCATCATCAGCTGTACCATTTGAGACATTCCAGATTTTTCAGAATCGGGCATTTCAGCGTTGGCCTTGCGGCAGAGTGCCAGCACGTCTTGTATGTAGCCGACGTAAAAAAAATTATGTTCGCCAGCAACACTGTGAGATACCATTTGTTGTGGCTGCTCACCGGCTCATACATCTCCAGCCAGTCGTCGACGTCGGCGCCATCGGTGCCGCAGAAGCTTCCCGGATCACGTGGATGCGTGAGTACGAGAGTCGACGCAGTCGACCCAGGCGTTGTCGAACCAGGCACCTCCTGCGACATCGGTGAAGAACCGAACCGGCGGGCACTGCGAAACTCCGCTCTAATTAAATTATGGGGTTTTACGTGCCAAAACTACTTTCTGATTATGAGTGGAGGACTCCGGAAATTTCGACCACCTGGGGTTTTTTAACGTGCGAAACTCCGCTCTGAGGCTGGAACAAAAGTCACAGCTCAGTAGACAGTCTACCACTTCCTCTTCGTCTCCCTATTGCGTGCATGGTCCTGTTCAAATGCACCGTAACAATATAAGTCCCTTTGCTGAAGCTTGTATCCGGTTCACATACGATGTGCATGCAATGTCCACAAATGTATCCGACGAGATAATGCATGGATCCAGGGGGCATGTCCCATTGTCCTGAACACTCCCCCCCCCCCCCCCCCTTAATATCTGTGTCTGCAGCGCCAGCGTATGGTACGTGTCAAACGCATAAAATCTTTCTTCCAACATTTTACTGCTATCTTCCAATGCAGAGACAATATAGGTTCGATGATTATTGAAGAGAACCCGTCAGGACGCAAAAAACTCATCATAAATCACAGTGTGAAGGAAGGGAGGAAGAGATCAAGAAAGTTGGCAGCCAAGTACACGGTAATTGAAAAGTCCAATAGCCAACTGGCGGTGTCATGAAAAAGAAAAGTTAAAGTAATAGAGACGGTATATTGAATACAAATGATGAAAACAAAAAGTCCACGAAGAGTTACATACACGGCAAGAAAGAAATCAGGAGAGAAAATCTGCACAACAGAAATGGCAGTGCCTTGGTATTTGAGGCCCGAGCGGGATGCCTAAGAAGAATAACATACCGGAGAAAATATTCTAAACGTTATGAGGAATGTGCCTGCTGCAGAAAAAGTCCGGAGACGATTCAGCACAGCGTAGTCGAATGCCGGGATATTAATCAAACAAGAACCGTAGAGAACGTCCACCTTCCAGAAGGGCTAGGACGGTCTGAATTCTAAATAAGAAGTAGACGTTTAGATTACTGATGCTAAAAATAAGAAAGCTAGGAAGCGATCGATAGAGCCGGGTTCGGTAGAAACATAAGTAGCTGTACATAACATATATAGAAGATTTAATGAAGACAGAAAACGTTAACGAGAGATAAGCAACATGCTAGCCTACCAATAAAGCAATAGTAAAACCTAAATAGCGCAAGCAGGCCTTATGGCTGTTTGTCGCTGTCCCATTTCGTAGGGGACAACAGTACTAATCATCCTCGTAATGACAATTATCATCATTGTCATAAGGGCACTCGGTTCAGACTCTATACCAGAAGGCCTGGAGCAACTGGGCCAGGCTAGGCATGTTTTTCAGTGAAATAGTCATCATAGGCTTGGAGCCTGTACCGCGCAATCATTTAAAACGGAAATATTTATAATGAACACTAGGCCAGCGATATTAACAACTTGTTTTTCAACAAAGTCTGCGCTAACTCGTTATAATGACAACGCAAAGAGACGACCAAAGAGAGGTGACTTGAGTTGGTCTGGTTTGCGGGAGCTGCCTAGAAGGCGACACACGCACTGGGCCATCTCTCGTGTACAATCGCTAAGGCTTACGCCGAGACAATGTTCGGAGCGAATGCATGCCTCTTTAACTCGTGTGGATGGGACACCTTCAAAGAAGGAGTACACGCCATGTTTTAGGTCATTTAGTCATTTAGGTCAGTTCCTGGAATGTTTGTCACACAAGCCTGCATACAGCATGCAATTGATGTTGGTGAGAAAAGTGGCCCGCTTTAGGTGCATGGTAAGCTTCTCTCAGAATTACGGCCAAGGCTGCGGCTGACAGTAAGCTCGGGTTAGTATCGAAATACTAGACACTAGTTGTCAACTGTACGAACGCTCTCATTACGGATGGGAGGTGACAAGCCACGCAAGACGGAGATACACTTCCCTACACAGTGGCCTGCATCCAGGACACCCTGCAACTGTACCCATCCGCCCTGCAAGCGATGCTTCGCGGAGTCTAGCATGACGAATGGCTTGGCAAGTGAGCGAGTGTACACTCAGAAGTATAGGGGTATAGTGGATTGTGCTTGTGCGGCTGTGCCGGTTAAAACAACAACACAATAAAGGCGACGTTACTGGCATGTCCGGAAATGTGTGGGCGCTTAAATTGCTATGCTCTCCCACGCCAGCATACGCATCTCCCATACTCGCGTACTGCGTAATAATCGTCTGTAGCATTACTTCGATGAACCACTTAATCGGCACGTGAGCGTTTTATTTCTTTCTGGCATCGAAACACATGGCCTATATACTCACAAGGGGATTGGGAACACTGAAGCTGATGGAAAGTAGACATGACACGGATAAATAAGGCACACAAACAATCAAAAAGAAACCACTGGGTAACATAAGGCTTACAGTATTTTGATTAGGCGTGCTTCCCCGAAATATTTAGGTACAGTGCGATAAGTACCCCGTACAGTGTAATCTGACGGGCGTTTCAGTAAACTTAGGCAGAGCTGCTACAAGAGACCTGTGGCTGGTACCCAACACACATCTACCAGAGGACAATATGTTTGACGTCGATAAAATTAAACCTAGATAACTAGTGAAAACTACGAAGAATAATCGAAAGAATCATAAGCGGCGGCAGGAAAGAAAAAAATTATAGAGTGTTTCTGGTTCTTTACAACAAGACCAAAGTAGTACAGCAAGTCGGGCGACTTCGTTTTCATTCACGATGAACTTACAGGACACTAAAGAGGACAAGGACCCATGAAGACTGGACTAGCGCTCACTCGCAATTGGAAGTTCTTAAGGGAAGTAATGTCGTACATACGTGTGAAAACAACCGCACGGCAGATAAACACACAATACATCACCCTCAACTAAAATCTAGCGCCTAGTGAAGTACCCTTACTGAATTCAACAGAGCATGCGTGTACTTAGACATGCAGTTTGGACAGATATTGCCGCTCTCGGTCTGAACGTGTGAGGAAGGGCTCACTAATGCAGACGTTACTGCGCGCAATATGACAAGTCACGCGAATTCCTGCCTATTTGCACAGAGGATGTCTGTCGTGTAAAGGTTGTAGACGCATAATAGAAGTGTACTTGGTTTTGAACAGGGCGAATACACCCAGCAAACATGTTCATTAATAAACATCAGCTTCAAATCAAGAAATTGTAACTCACGCTTTCTAGGCAACTCACACGTAGACTTCAGGCCAAGACCGCATTGTTAAGCACTTTACGAGTAAAAATATCCAGGACCCTGGCACTGAAATCATTTTTTTTTTCCCAGAAACACTGAGTAATAATCAACAACGGTTGATGGCGCTCCAGAGACATGTCGACATCATTTAGGAATATAGTACTTAACCCAGCACGCCTCGTCGAGACAGTGAGCCTTCTCCTGCAGGTGGCAAAAAAGCTGTCATTGCAGACATGCATAAATTTTCGCATGGTTTCAAGTAAGAGGCCGATCTTTGTAATAATGACGTTGTGTTTTCAGGCCCACTGCGCATCGGGAGTTTGTGCTGCGGGGTGCAGCAAAAAGCGGTAAAGTAAGCGTCTAATATATATACGGATTTAATTTTCGCTGCGCATAACAGAGATATGGAGCCGCGGGGAAGTGCGCATACTTTAGGCCGAACCGCACTTGTGCACTTCAAAACATTTAACCATGGAATAAGCATACAAAAGCTTCGACACGTAAGCTTTCAATACTACGTTCGATGCTGGAAAAATGTAGTGGCAGCATTGCTGTCACAACGTGCAAAGCGATAAAACGTAGATTATGCAAAAAAAAAAAAAAAAAAAACAGGAACAAAATTGATGGGTCTGGCGTGACACATTTCACGAAACACATTCAGACTTCCTGCTAATGCAGCATGCGTAGCTGACCGCAAGCATTCTTTAAGCGCTCCAGTGCCCTGCGGCATTCTCAACACACTGCGAATGCTGATGCATCGCGAATGCGATGCAACGTGACAGCTTAATGGAAACGCCATAAAATACTCATGAAGGGCGTATTGTTGCATACTTGAACGAGTCTTGTCCCGTTGGCATTGTTCTTGAACAAACAATGTGGTTGTGCAGGAAAAACACTTACTAGAAAGAAATTAAATTAGGGTTGATTGAGTAAAGGCAAGGCGCGAAAGACCAGGACTGAAGAAGAACACAAAGGACAGGACCGCCGCCGGTCCTGTCGTTTGTGTTCTTCTTCAGTCCTGGTCTTTTGCTCCTTGCCTTTACTCATTCAAGCATGAACCAACTAGCCCAAGCAAGAGTTTTACTTAAATCAGGGTGCATGGCAGGAGAAAGCACTGCATATCGTCGCCCGCTTCTTTATTCTCCGGGCGTTCTTTCTTGCCCTATTTTATGTATTTACAGTAAAAGGGCGTATGAGCTGAAGAATGGACTATGCTTCAAACGGCAAACGTACTCTGCGCCGACCATTTATCACCCTCAGACATCCCATTCAGTGTGGAGAACTTTCAAATCATTCAGACTTGTTCCGATAAACATAAAGAAACTCCAAAAAGAAAATGGTATCTGCGTAGGCCTTCGGTGTATGACATAAGGCATGCAAACAGTAAGCATCTAGAAGGAAGCTTCAGGAAACGCGCAGAGCAAGTTGAGAAGTATGGAACAAGAATCTGCAGCTAAGCTCCGTGCATTTAACACGCGAGCTAACTGCCATCGTTGAAATCAATGCTCATTTTATACAGGGACGGTTTAATGTAGCGATCCCTTTCGCTCGGTTTTATTCCCTTCTTATCAACCATCAGTCATGAATGGCCAATGCTGGTGACACGTAGGCGCATCGCCTCTCGCATCGATTACGATGCGGAGACATAGAAATGAATTGTAATTGAATGTTTACACATAATCGCACAGTCATCCCCGGATTACGTTTTTCTTGTTCTAATTCTATGCATAAGCCGCAGTGTATTTTCTTTACTCTGAAGTAATCGTTGCCGGTATGTGTGTAGGATTCCCACTAACGAGAGAAAAGGTAAAGCAAGCCATATGCAAGTGAATACATTAGATCATATATGGGCGTTCCGCTCAAGTGTTGTCCTAGAATTATGCGTATCATAAGATTAATAATTTCTTCTACAGCGAACAGTAAACCTTTCCACTAACGGCGGCGACATCTGCATCTGGTCCTTTGAGGTGAACAGCCGAGGCAGGACGTCTTCTCGAGACACTAGCGGAGAGAACTGATTACACCTCGCATTTCTATGGTCAAATCACGTCTCGACAAAGCAAGAAAGAAAGAAAGAAAGAAAGAAAGAAAGAAGGGGGAAAAAGCTACCGCGTTTGTGGTGTTTAGCAGCAAACTGATGACGTGGTAGACAATCAATTTCTATCGACAGGCGAGCTGTTTCTCTCAACGCGTTCGTGTCGTTCTCACCGTCGATAGTGACACTGCGCCTACTACTTACAGTACTACTGATGTCCCTCAAAGTGACTGATCATAAGTACAGTTTCCGAATGTCACAATTGCAAGGTTTACTAATAATACCGACGTGTCGCCAACAATCCTGAAACAGTTTATGCACTTGCTTTTGTAGATAAGGTTAAATGGGGACTAACTGGAGAGGTTGGACGCAGTACGCAGTTGTTTTTGTGTGAGGCGTAATATTATCAACTCTCTCTGACATCGCTGTGTTCGCTACCAAGCAATGGCGAAACTGGGTTGGTATTCAAACAACCACCTTACACTAGTATTATTCGTAAAAGAATATTGCAAACAACCTTGATGTTGGCTAGCCACTTGCAGAGAGCACTTACAAACGAAAAGCTTTCCGAATTCGGCTCCAGTTTTCTCTCCCTAGTCCGGGCTCTTGATAGCTCTTGATTCGTTGTTGAAGCAACCTTTTCGCAACAATCCGCTTCACAAAACTGGACAGGTTTGTTGAAAGCCCAATGTTCATCAGTCTAACAGCGGCCAAATCGACAAAACAAGCCAGCGTTTTGACTACAGCGTCTTCAACCTTTGTCCTCTGTCAATGCGTTGGTGATTGACAATGGCGAATCGTTGTTACGCACGCATATCACTGTGCCTTTGACGCACAATTGTAGCTGATGGTAAAGGTGTACAGCTTTGACGCTGATTTTTGGGGTGTTTTAAATTGTGAAGCGCAAGCAATTGAATGTGAAAGCAGAAAGGAGTTGGCTATGTTCAAATATGCAATGAGCCCGCTTGACCTAACGCACGAACTCCCAGTCAATGGCCAAATCAGATTTTTAAATCTCTGGTGCCGGTTTAAATGTGTTGGTGTCTGCTGGACCTATGAACGGCGAGCCAACAAACCACTTGTGCCTTTCGAGTCTGCTCAGACTAAGCTCATTAAACCACCTACTGTAACGTTGCGCCTAAAGAACGCTCTTGGTAAATCTTGCCCGCACTGTATCCCAGATGCCTTCAATAATCAAGCCGAAAGATTACTGAGCGCCGGGTATCGTCAGCACCTCTTCATTTCGGTCGCAGAGGGCCTTCTCAAAAAGATGCGCACAAAGCCGCAAACATGCGACGCTCGCGGACAGCGTAGGCAGAGGGTAGCTGTGATACCATACATTCACAAATTATCGCGCAGCAATATGAAAAAGGTGGCGCAGCGTTACGACGTGAAAGTCGTGTTCTCTCTCCCACCCGCAAGCTGTTAAAGCTTTGCAGGTTAACCGACACGGCACCAATCCATGCAGTGGCACTACGACACAAAGCACAGGTCGTCTTTTGTTTAATGCGGCAAAGTGTAAGTAGGCTAAACTGGGAGATGTGTTAATGATACGTTAAAAGAGCACGCAAAAAACGTAAGAAATGCGCGTGAAGGGAAAGATTCTGAGGGTTTACTGGCAAGTCGCGGTCTGACTTGCAAGGACTGTTCGCCCGACCTTGAAAACACTGGCGTTATAAAGAGGAGTAAAACGCGTGTGACACGGGAAATCGCAGAATCTGAACGGATCTATAGACTTGAGGAGGCATATGTGTCAGCATGGCCTCCATCACGCTTTTAGATAAAGAGCTGGCATATCTACACATGCGCATGTGTTAACCCTTGGCTCGGACAGCATGTATATATTTTCCTGAACCATTCACAATCATGCTGATGGAAGTTCAGCGCTCGTCCTTGTCGTCCGGTCTCCGTCCTTGTCTTTCTTTTTTTTTTTTTGCGCTGCCGCCTTTTCAAACCAGCACGCCCAATTCGCCACATTCATCAATGTCAATAAGTTTCGTACACAGTGTGTGCACTACATTCTTATCATGTGCCAGTCACGGAACTCTAGCATCATCATACTCTTTGAGGCACGGATAATGCTGGAGGGGCGAAATGACCGACAATAATAACAGAGGTTATTTGAGTCTGTAGACTAGCGTAATTTATTCGTGTCGGCATACAAAAAGGGCATTACGGAAGTAAGTGCAGCTTGACTATTACGTCTAGATATCAGTGATCATTTGTTGTTTCTGTGGAAGTAACCGGGCAAAAGAAGCCACAAGAATGCAGGGCGCCGAGTCGCTCTGACGTAGTTCTGTCATTCTGTTCTATCTCCGATCACGGAATCGCGCCACTCAACGAAGCGCTGTTGCTACGGAAACGCAGCTGAGCCTGCGCTTATGTTCTGCAGCAAGACCACGGGATATGAGGCAATCACAAAGCCCCAGTAGTAAACCTGCAGCAGGTATGATCACATACATCCCAAAGGAAATGGCAAAGCGCGAATTCTGTCGTTCTTCCCCTGTCTGTGTGTGCACTTGGAAACGCTATTCGCTTTTCCAGGGAAACGTGACGCACGCGCACCTGACGACGAATTGGGAATTCGGGCATCAGCTTGGGGAATCGAACAGCTGCGCCAACAACGGGCCGCACTCAGGAGAACACCCCGCATATCACACGGCGTTTGCGCCTCTCGCATAGAGGGGTCTCTCGGGTTTTTGGCCTCGGCGCCGCGGATCGCGGCTGTAAGCGAGGCAACGCGTGGCGTGGGCTGCATCTCTGCCCACCTAGGGGCTTAGATAGTTATCAGTGAATCTTTCTGGACCCCCTTTTGGCATGTCTAACTCAAATTTCCAGGCCAGTCATCCTTTACATCCTTTGCTAAACGGCTAAGGTTTGGAGTCCTGACTGAATAGGATCCATGGGTATACGCGATTGTATTAGTCGATTGTGCATTTTAATTTTTTGTGCAATGTCCGCCTCTTCGAGTAGTGCAGCTCATAGACTATAATTGTGTACTATCTGCCACAGCCAATTAAACATTTTTTTTAAAGTGTTCCTAAATGTCGAGCACGGGTTCTTCCGGGGCTTGCTATATATATATATATATATATATATATATATATATATATATATATATATATATATATATATATATATATATATATATATATGTATATATACGCGAAGTTCAAGCACGTCTTCCGCGAACGTTCTGGCGAAGCATAAGCCCTAGAGTATAGCGAATGTCACGCAGACCAATAGGCTGTCATTGAACATTATGATCGTTTGTTTTTCGTATTGCGAAGGGGAAGTATTAAGAAGGTGTGCCGAGAGTGTAGTGAGAAATACACGTAGCTCAGCTTTTTTCTTTAATGTAGCTGTGTTACATTGCTCATTTCCTGCTCTCTCCTATGAGCGGACGTAACCAGCTTAATTAATCCACTGTCAGTAAATATGGGTGTAGTAAAGCTTCCTCTTAAAGGGAACACGAATTTAGCACTATTTGTGATATAGAGCAGAAAACTTACTACGTCGGTGATATCCACAGTGGACTTTCTCTTCTTCTCTTAACGTTTACCTTCACTTTCCCTTTCCCCATCGCATGGTAGCCAACCGGGCTCAGTCTTGGTTAACGCCCCTGCCTTTCATTTATCACGTTTTTTTTTATCTCTCTCTAGCATAGGATATTGTATCACTTTGAAAAGTCTTCACATACTGAGGAAAATCAGTGTATGATATTGTGCACTAGGTAGACATCAATCAATATGTGATTGCTTTGGACGTTTCCTTATCTAATGTAAATACTAATCGATGCTGCAGTACTAATTAGGCGTTCCCTTTAACGCTCGACCATACCGCACAATTTTTGTGCCTGCCGTTATTGTCACTACAGTGCACCTGCAACAAATGTCAAGCACTTGCAGTAATTATAATTTGCACCTCAAGCAATAACTACTGGAGGTTGTTCATAAGCCGTTAATTTGGTATAAAAAAAAAGAGCGGGAAACAAATGCACCCGTAGGCCAATGAACTCAGGAGACATGTAAATGCACAGTAAAGCGTTGAAAAGAAAATACCCATAGAAACGGCGCCACAGTTTTACGGCCGGAGAGGGAGAAGTGACGCAACTGGCGACCTTGACGCAACGGGAAGAAATGTGTCTTTTCTAAAATAACGGCCATTCGACCAGCAGCCGTTTTTCGGCGAACAAAAAATATAAGTGAGGTATTACAGTTGCCAGAGAGTCAACGACCGACTTGAAGTATATGTGTATGGCTAAAGACGATAACTTTATACTGTGTGATGTCACATAGTGCATGGCCTTGAAACATCCGCGAATCCGCCAACAGCAGCTGCTAAAGTCTCTCGCACGCGGATCATTCATCCCAGGCTCATGAGCTCATCCCATTACTTCTTTAGGATTCACTGTCACTCATGCAGGACACATTGATTCGCTTCTTATTTGCGTGGTCGATCCCGCTTATTATTTTGTTATCGGTTAATGATGCGTACGAGATTTTTTCCTGACTTGTCTGTAGACGCTGGTAAGCCCTATAGGGCCAGAGGGTGACATACGGGGAAGACATCAAGTGCAACATTATATAACGGGAATAAGTGGACGTCATTACCGGAGTGCCCTGTTGTGTAACAGAGCCATCGTGAATCTTTCGAAATACAGTTCATACGAACCCATCAAGATGCATGTGGATGTCTCCGCTGTCGGCAATGCATTTAAAGATCACGCTGAGCTCTCTTTTACTGTGCTTCCTCATATGGATTAGACTCAGTTGGCTATCCTTCATTGCCAGATTCATAGACGTTACAAAAAACTTAATCGATTACAATTACTTCATTTGAAAATGTAATTGATTACAGTGATAATTTACTGCCTCACGAAAGTGATTCAGGAATTGCTAAAAAGTAATCGATTACTTCTACGTTACTTTTCTCCGTCTATCTAAAACACTGCAAATATTTGGTAAACAGAGCGAGCTGGCCTGGTACAATCAGTGCGTCCTCTGCAGCCCCTTCTATCTTCCTTTTTTTTTTGCAAACAATTGCCTTTCAAGAATTTCATCTAACCGCCCTTAGTGCATATGTTCGTTGTGACCACTCCCTTGCAATTTATTTGTTCTCGTTTCCGGTTCACTGCTTATTTCTATCCCTTCCTGTCTTTCTAAATCTGTTTCTCCCGTGCAGGGCAGCAAACCTGACTTTTTCTGGTTAACGTTCCGGCATTTTCTCCACCCGCCTTTCCCTTATTGCCATGTAAAACAAGACAAGAAAATCATGACGACGCGATTAAAGCACTCGCACACCGTGTTACGGTGGCTAGATGGGTATATGTGCCATGCGCTAATCACGCGCGGCCTGCGAGATCGCAATGGCGCGCCGAGGTGCGTGCGAAATATTGGAGACTATGGGTCGTACACACTAAACAAAAATAACGCGAAATGGGAGTAAACCGCTCGTCCTGTATCGCATTCCCTTTTCTGGGTTTTTTTTACTACGTACCAGCCGAGGTAAAAATTTACTACCATGCTGACCAAGTTTTTGCATGTAGAAACGAGAGTAATTTTTTAATCTGTGTGAAGGTTTTTAGGGACGATAGCGGGACTATATTTTTACTTCCATCACAAAGTTCTAGCGGCTATTCCTGAGAGTTATTTTTCAAGCCCACTCGAGAGTTTCTTGGGTCTGATGCGAGAGTATTTTTTTACCTCTTTCATGAACTTTTCTCAGCTTTTTCCGAGAGTAATTTTTCATGCCCATTCGCGAGTTTCTTGGCTCTGATGCGGGAGTATTTTTTTACCTCTTTCATTAACTTTTCTCAGCTTTATCTGAGAGTTAATTTTTCAAGCCCATTCTGGAGCTTGTTGGAGGTGATGCGAGATTACTTTTTTACATCATTTATCAGGTTTTCCAGGCTATTCCTGGGAGTTATTTTCAGGCCTATTCTCGAGTTTTTTGGTACTGATGTGAGGGTATTTTTTTACCTCGTTATCAAGGTTTCTTAGCTCTACTCGAGAGTAATCTTTAAGCCCATTCTGTAGTTTGTTGGAGCTGATCTGAGTATTTTTTTCACCTCAGTCATCGTTTTCTCGGTTCTTTCCGAGAGTAATTTTTCAAGCCCATCCTGGTGTTTCTTGGGGCTGATGTGGAAGTATTTCGAAGACAATTGAAAGACCACAAGGATGATTTCAAAGATCCCAAGCATGAGTGATTGTTTATTAGTTCTGACATGTTTCTCATAAAAAAGTCAGGCATGAGTTAATGGCCTGAGGCATGGCCTTAAAATACTGTGATAAGCATAATAAATACTTGTACTAATACAGACTGGGGCTGGTAGCTGCCCATTAGATCTCTCATAGCAAAGCAAAATATGACAACACATTCAATGTGCAATCCCACTAAACTACAGTGAAAATAAAGTGACACACAATACAATATCTAACTCATAAATACACAGGCAGTACTAGAGATGTTCACATTAGACCCACTGAATATGCAGATCATTCCTTCAAACAGGCAGTTGTCCAGAACATGGTTATGCAGTGCATTCAATGGATCAGTATGAACCATAACTATGCAACATAAAAATATTGCACTTAAGGCCAAATGACATCTGCTAACGGCCACTACTGCCCCAGACGAAATGAAACAACCATGTGGTAAATACAGCAAGCGTTCGTACTATCACAGTGCAACACATTTAAGAAGTAGTGAAGCTAAGTCAGTAGTAGAGATGTTCACATTAGACCCACTGAATATGCAGATTTCTTCAAACAGGCAGTTGTCCAGAACATGGGTGTGCAGTGCATTCAGTGGATCATTATGAACAATACTATGCAAAATAAAAATATTGCACTTAAGGGCAAATAGCATCTGCTGCTAACGGCCATTACTGCCCCAGACGAAATGAAACAACGATGTGGTAAATACAGCAAGTATTCGTAATATCACACATTAGTGCCGGCAACTGCCCACCATATCTCTCACTGCAAAAGGAAAACTGTCAACGCACTCACGATGTAGTGAAAATAAAGCACAGTGAAAACAAAGTGACACACAATACAACATCTAACTCATAAATACACAGGCAGTACTAGAGATGTTCACATTAGACCCACTGAATATGCAGATCATTCCTCCAAACAGGCAGTTGTCCAGAACATGGGTGTGCAGTGCATACAATGGATCAGTATGAACCATAACTATGCAACATAAAAATATTGCACTTAAGGCCAAATGACATCTGCTAACGGCCACTACTGCCCCAGACGAAATGAAACAACCATGTGGTAAATACAGCAAGCGTTCGTACTATCACAGTGCAACACATTTAAGAAGTAGTGAATAAGTCAGTAGTAGAGATGTTCACATTAGACCCACTGAATATGCAGATATCTTCAAACAGGAAGTTGTCCAGAACATGGGTGTGCAGTGCCTTCAGTGGATCATTATGAACAATACTATGCAAAATAAAAATATTGCACTTAAGGGCAAATAGCATCTGCTGCTAATGACCATTGCTGCCCCAGCGAAATGAAACAATCGTGATAAATACAGCAAGCATTCATACTATCACATTAGTGTAGGCAACTGCCCACCATATCTTTCATTGCAAAAGGAAAACTGTCACAACACATTCAAGATGTAGTGAAAGTAAAGTACAGTGAAAACAAAGTGACACACAATACAAAATCTAACTCTAAAGTATTGCAACAAGCAAATGAGAGAGCACTAGAGATTATCATTGGACCCAGTGATAGCGTACTGACCTTCAAACAGTGCTTTTGTTAGGCAAAATAATTTTTATACACTTTTCTGAGGATATGAATCTGAAAAATTTTTTGCCTAGCAATAGTTCTTGTAGAAATTTACTAACTCTAATGCTTTCACCCGTGGCTTTGTGTAACACAAATCCAGAAAGCAGTGCTCAATGAATGTTAAAATCCTGTGGGCCTTTTTTGGGTATACAATGTGGAATACCCAGAACGAAGCAAAAAGGCAGGCCAGGCCTGCTAGCAGTGATGACGTCACAAACAATCGCTGCGCATCGATGTGCAGCGCGAGGGAGCCATCAGATGCCCTCTGGAGGCATGGAGTTAGTGGGACCGCAGCTGTCTGTGGAACAAAACAAAAATTAACAATTTTATTACATGAACCTAAGGTCACTCCATAACAAGCCCCTAATTTTGATGGTTACAAAAAAGCAAATGCCTTGTTTTATTCATTCATAAAGTGTGTTATATTTAAGTTTTCCTAAAAGGGGGCATGTTCAGATATGGAAATAAATTTGTCTTACTGAAAGTCACAGCATATGTGCGCAAAGCACACAATTCAGAAATAAGCTAACCAAGACCTTAAATAAAAGCTAACTAATACACTGGGACTACACAAAACATGGTCATTAAATTTTCGCTAAGCATTAGTTTTCAGCAACAGATGTCAGATGAAATCAGTGTGTTTAGGCTCCCTTGAGCAAAAGGGTCAGCAGCTCCCATCTAGCGAGGGAAGAGCAGACGCGCAGTGCCCCCAGAAAGTTATGATAGGCAGAAACAGGCCCCACATGCAGTCCAAAAGGAGATTAACACAACTGTGCTCCAGTCCAGCTATTGTATATGTTAATACCTCCTCTGTCTTGAAGCACTTACTTCTGTTAAGATAGCATCAAGTGATTCATTGCAGCGGCCTGCAATGAAGTTCAGGACACCAAGCACACCATCCTCTGCAAACAGTGAAGGATACACTTCAGTACTATTTTACTCTCTTATTTTATGTAAAGAAAAAAATTAGCTAGAGCTATGCATGTATCGGCATAGTTACTTCATGCATAAGGCTATAAAGGGGCAGGGCACACATCTTGCCATTTCTGTAGCGCTGCTGCATGCTGGGCTTGTTGGCATGCGAACTTCTATATTCTTGCGCAAGCGCACAGGGACAAAAGGTAGATGCAAGCACCACATCTAAGTCTTCATTTTATCTCGGTCTGCTTACGCAAGAATGTTATCCAAGTTGTAGTTTTTGCTATAAACTTTTAATGCAACAGTTGTTTGCAATGCTGTTACATTATTACAAAGCTGTTTCATATTCACTGGAAAGTGTACCCATGCGGTGTAGTCAACGTTTCTGGCCATCTCAAGCACACCTTACACAGCATATTACAAAGAAAACAGCTCATTCCTAGTGTTCAAGAATCCAACCCGGATGTTAGTAACCTCGTGCAGATTTCTAGTTTTGAATGAGCAAATTCAGTGTGGTGCCAGAACTACATCTTTAGAAGACAGTTACCAATCATAATCATCATATGAAGTCGCATTAAGCAGGCTCCTACAAACACGGCATGCTCTCTCATAGTGGTTAATCCTCTACAGCTTGAAAAAACCTGTTGTAGCTTGCATGTGAGAGTAAAGAAGTTACTTGCTCTGGGTACATTTAGCTCAAGTGAATAAAAGTAATTATGCAAAAGATTTTATTATAAAGTAACTTATGTATATACAGAAATGGTTGATCCCCGAAAGGAGTAGCAGTTTTGTCAACACTGAAAATCTATAAAAAATAGCAACACATAAAATTACCAGAAGCCATGGCAGAGAATTGAACAACCTCGTCCTGCTCCGCGTGGTCGAGAATGATGCTGCACAGACGGCTGCAGCCACGCTCAATACTGTCGAGTATTGTTCTTTTGAACAATATATTGAACTCCATCAGCAGCTGAAAATAGAGACCATTATGATTAACATGAACGGCATGAAAACGTTGAACATAAGCATACCGAGTGTTCTGTTGCTAGGAAAGGATACTGCAGGAGCGCCTCCGACAACGTGATTCGGCGAAGACACTCGTGCCGTTCCTTGGCTGTTGCAAGAAGACGTGGCCGCAAATCTTCTGGATCAGCAGTTGCAAAATGTTGCTGTAGCCACTCGTTATGTTTTTGTCTCGACTCCATGGTCTCCCCATAAATGATGAGGTCATTGTTGTCCTGCAATATGTAAAACCAGCACCTCAGTGACGTAACTTTGATAGTTAAAAGAAAAATATCAGTGAAACAAAAAACAGCCGAAAGATGTGCACCACTGACAACACTTTACCTGCATTTTTCAGAAGGGCATGCAAAACAAAACAGAAATAATTAACAAACACTAACAGAGAGGCGGCATAGCTTCTTGTTCGCCACCTCCACCACTGGCTCCCTGGGACTCTTGCGGTAGCTCTGGGCCCGAACCGCTTGCATTTCCGTAGACACATTCACTGCCTTCTTTCTGTTGTTCTTAAACTTATTCTTGAGGGCAACTTTCCACGATTCCTGTAGATTATTTGAACAAAGAGGCATAAAAGACGTTACTTTAGTGCATAAAAGCACACAAGAATTCCAGTTGGCTAAAGAAATGTGTATGCATACCTAGAACAAAAGCCTTTTACCTGTTACGGTGCATCACAAATTTTTTTAAAGGTACTTGTTCTATTTATACCATTTCATTCTGTTGGATCTTGGTTGTTTTACTTGTGTAAGTGTAAGATTGCCACCTTTACAGACTCGCGCTGCCCTTAGCAGTTTACAACGCAGTCAGATTGACTGTCCAGTTGTGCGCAGCATTAATGACTCTGCCAACAAAATTGTCTCATATGACATATCTCTCGTTGCCCAACGGATACCTTCACACATAAAGGTCGCCAGAAATAACGAGGCTGTTCGGCTGGCTTCACTTGCGCTCATAACAGCTGTGCCTGCCCTGAAATATTGTGCAAGCTTCATGAAGCTTGTCTTGTGATTTGTCAACACCTACTCAAGCAGCATCCAGACTAGCGCATCGCAAATGGAATGTTCCCACCCCGTGTTCGCGATCAAGGCTTGCCTTGTCGCACTAGAGCACTACTACTCAAGCTAAGGGTTGGCTGTGTGAGCGTGTGCGAACGTTTATAATGACAAGGACATGTGGCTGGTCCATCATGTCCACTGATACTGTAGTGTCCTGCTTCCACTGCACAGCGCACGTCGCTTGTGAGAGACTGTCACCTTCTTGGCCTGCAGTGTACGACACTCAACAAATATTTGTACCCCAGTGGTTGTGAGTTTCGACGCAATCAGGTGCATCACACTCTTACTTTTCTAAAGGAATCTACCTTAGGTTCACATTTGTAGCCTATTTCTGTTTCCGAGTGACAGGAACTCGGACACTATTTTTTCTATTTCAACAATATTTAGTGGCGTGACCTGCAGTGACCGGCCGTACTGCGTGTGACCTGTATTGTGTGTGTTCTACCTAATTCTTTGAGATGAGCAATCTTTCTTTTGTCTTCCATCCCCTTCTTCCTATCTTCTATTTCTGTTGCTGTCTCCTGCTTTCTGAAGGGTAGGCAGGCGTTGTGCCCCTTCCGGTGGCAGTTGCCAGCCTGCTCTTCGCATCCCTTTCCTGTCTAGTATATATACAGGTTGTTTCCGCAAGCACTTTAAAAAAAGATTTCAAAGGTTGCCTGTGGCAGATAGCACAATTCTGGTTCATGAGCTGGTCTATTCAAAGAGGCAGACATTACTTGCGAAACAAATTGAAATGCATAATCAACTTAAAAGGACATCTTGTTGGGCGAGTTGGTCACAATTCTTCTTGAGTACTAGGTGCGAACACACACAAGACACAAGGGAGGAGACAGGACAGAGCGCCACTTACAACTGCTTTATTCGGAGGCGCACCACACACTTATATAGCCGTCTTAGACGCAAGGAACGCAATCAGATCAAGATTGATATGGAAGTGAACTGTTAAATATTTCTCAGCCATATATAAAGATGTTGATGGATCGCTGATGCACATACTTCCTTTCTTTTCGATAAAGAAATGACTTGCAATTCACCGTTGAAGTGCCTGAGGGTAACTGCCTACAGTTTCTAGATATAACCATTGAGTTTTGTGCGGATCAGATTTGTTGGGCATATGCACCTCGTGCAAAAAAAAGGGCTCCTGCCATGCGACTCCGCCCATTCGAAGTTAATAAAAAGGGGAATTGCTTCACTTTGCCTAAAATCCGCCCTCGGAAAATCGTGCCCTCACAAGATGCAGTTTAGCTGGCAGAACCAATTGGCTAGGCTGCCTCCAGCTGGATTCCCTGATTCAATTGTGATGGCAGTCGCTTAAAGCCTAGTACAAAAAATGAGTGCGGCTGTGAGAGCTGAGGAAGATCCCCCTCGAGATGAGGTGTTGAGGCCTGTGGTGGTGCCCTATGTACACAAGATGGCCCACAATTTAAAGAAGGTTGCTAGCAGACATGGGGTACCGCTTGTGTTTTCAGCCCCCAAGAAGCTAGGAAGCCTTTGTTCTCGTATCAAAAGAATATGTGAAGATAAAAATGGATGCAGCACCAAGCACGGGCGACCGATCATGAAGTGCGCCGAAGGTGTCGTGTACGAAATCTCCCTCTTATGCAGCCGCTCCTACATAGGGCTAACTGAGCCCTGCGTTAACGACCGAATTAGGGAACATGTAAGAAATGTAGAGCAAGATAAAGAAGGGCCAAACATATCCAAGCACATTAAGTCCTGCCCGTCACGCTCTTGTGAGCCATGTTTTGCAGGGGCGCGTATTCTAGCAAAGAGTAAGGATAAAAAAGCTCAGGAATTTAAGCTTTCTTTATCGGAAAGAAAGGAAGCGTGTGTGTCAGCAACCCATCAATATTTTTATATATGGCCGAGAAGAAATGTTTAACCTGTTCGCTTTCATATCAATCTTGATCTGATTGTGTTCCTTGCGTCTGAGCCGGCTATATAAGTGTGTGGTGTGCCTCCAAATAAAGCAGTTGTAAGTGGCGCTCTGCCCCATCTCCTCCCTTGTGTCTTGTGTGTGTTTGCGCCTAGTGCACAAGATGCATAATCGACTAATTAACATACATTCACTAATTACATTTTTGAACTGATTACCTTGTGGCCTGTATTGCAATTTACAAATTTAGCAGTAAAGTTCGCAAGGCAGATCCATTCGGAACGAATTCACAGTATGACACCAGTTTCAAGATATTAATTCCCGAACATTAAGTGCATTGACATTCCAGTTACTCTCCTCACGAAACGTCGTTATATGCATTAAAGCACGAAAGTAACTTGAATACCAATGCATTTCTCTGCAAAGTTCGGAAATCAATATCTCAAAAGTGGTGTTATCCTGAGAATTCTTTACAAGGGAATACGCTTTGCGAATTCCACGGCTAGAATTTGTAAACTGCAATATGGACCATGAGGTAATTAGTTAAAGCTTATTAATTATTTAATTAGTAGATTATGCATTTCAATTTTTTGTGCAGGTAATATCCGCCTCTTTAAACAGACCGGCCCATGAACTACAACTGTGCTATATGCCACAGGCAACCATTAAATTTTTTTTAGTGTTCGCTAGAACACCCAGTATGTTTTCAAAACAAATAATGTTACTGTGCATGAAAAAAAAAGCATTTTAAGTACTAGTTCTGTTATGCAAAAAAAGTGAGGTGTGCAGACAGGACACAAGAGAACTGGACAACATGCCTCACTTTTTTTGCATAATGAATCCTTACCAACTAGCTCAGCTTTTTGTCGTTCTATACTAGTTCTATTTCTACCATTTCATTCTGTTGGATCTTCCTTCTTTTGTGTAAGTGCACCCAGGATACATAACACTGAGAACTCCATGAAGCTTTTAGTGATGTATGGTATCAGCACACCACTAGAGATCTCAACTTTGTAGCACGAGTTTCCCAGATTTGGATATATTCTATCCATTTCCTGGATATAATCTGAGCTCGTTGCATATTACATAAAAAGACTCAGTTATTTGAGGTGCCTGAGTGAAGTTACACAATATTCAAGGTTTCTGAATTAGGCTTCCTAGTTTCATAAACACAATCATTAATGCCCATCCTCATTTCATCATTGCATTTAATAAACTGCGCATCTTCCTTCTTGTTGTCCTTGCCTGATTATAAGACCCTGCAATGAGCTCTGCCACACCACATCAATCCAGCTGTCAGAACCACTGCATAAGACCTCAATGAGACACCTATGTACTAAAATGGGAAGGGAAAGATGGGAAAAGTTTTACTCACCATGCCACTGCCTATCTTCACGTTGTCACGCAAGTGCGGATATTTTTGAATTAGTTGCTCCACTGCAGTGCAGTAAAGCTCCTTAGAAGGGTACCTATTCAGAAGAGATGTATCAATATAATGTTTGTATTATCAGTACAGCATGAAAACATCTCAGGAAAGCACTAAAGTTGTAAAGAATCTTCAAAAAGCCAATTAATGCAATCATTATTTCTTAGGTATATTATAAATGGTTGAAAGAAACGATAATTCGTTATCAGCCCCTGACTCAACATAGGCCAACCTGCAAACCACTCTGTCCAAGCAAAAAAAAAAAAAAAAAGATTCATGTCAGACAAAAAGTTACATTTTAAAGGAACTCGGGAAATACACTACGCAACTTCAGTTTCCTACAGCCATGAATGCAAGCATATAAACATACACACATGCACACATACATAGGCAATGCAGTAAGCTGTTTATAAAAGTGCAGGATGCAGGTGGCACTACACCTCTGTTTAGGGCATGCAACGTATCCCCTTCAGTCACTGTACACATTTGTAGACACGACCTATTTTTGCCATATCTGTGCAGTTGTGGCAAGGAATAGATCATAAAATTACGCTTAAGGTAAATTGAACGTTCTTTTTACCTCAAGTACCTCCGTTGTACTGAGGAAAATCTATCGCTACCGAAGATCGCTTTGGAGAAGGCACTGGTGTTTGACGGGTGGTGTAACAGGGGGCGTTTTTGTAGCAATTGCGGATTTTTTTTTTCTTTCTAGTAATGCTTGCAACCAATAATTAACTTGCACAAGTAATCCATGTTAGTCTAATTCGTGACTGAAGGGGCTATCTGGCTTGTTGGTCAATTACTACTTTTTGGCACTTACATTATAACCTTTTAAGGTAGTGAGACTATTCTGCCTGCAAGTCACCTTGCAGAAGCAGAAGTTGTGTGTGAAATTGCATTGTGGTGTAAGAATACGTGGAACCAAGAAGGTGCCACCCTCCAGCTTATTTTATTCACAACAATATAGCCACATTAATATGCAGCTGCCTGCAGTAGCATTAACACATACCTACCAAAACTACACCCACATAGCAGCACTTGGACTAGGCTGCACACAACAGCCACCCAAATATACATCTAGAAACTAAATTTCTTCATTAGCAAGCGCCAAAGAAGCTACGCTGGTACATTTGTAATGACTACACCGGATGTCTTTCATGTTTTCTTAACACAGTGAAAGGCATCCGTAATCACATCAGTGGCACTTTATATGTTCCTTCTTGTGTGGGTTTTCTTGTGAAGTTATTTTCCTTTTCAGTTATGAACCAACTAGCCTGAGAATAAGTGCTTCTGTTTATCTGGGCTCAGCACTTTTTTCTTGCTATTGGAATGCTACTTCAGGCAGTATAAAGGGTGTTTCAGTGAACACTTACAAACATATTTAAAGGTTGCCTGTGGCAGATAACACAATTCTAGTTTATGAGCTGGCCTACTGAAGAGGCGGCATGCAAAAAAAATTTAAATGCCTTATCGACTAAGTAATGGAAGTGCACTAATTAAGTTTTTTTAACTAGTTACCTTACGGGCCATATTGCAATTTACAAATTGTAGCCATGGGGTTTGCAAGGCGGATTCACTTGGAACGAATTCTCAGGATGACACCAGTTTCGAGATATTGATTCCCGAAATTTGTGGAGAAATGCATTGGCGTTCCAAGTACTTTTGTGCTTGAATACATAAAACAATGTTTTTTAGGAAAGTAGTTAATTAGTGAATACTGTTAATTAGTCGATTATGCATTTCAATTTTTTTTTGCAAATAATATCCGCCTCTGAGTAGACCAGCTCATGAACTAGAATTGTGCTATGTGCCCCAGGCAACCTTTAAAATTTTTTTTAAAGTGTTCGCTGAAACACCTAGTATTAAAAACGGTTGTACCCTCCTGAATAGTTGGCCTGTTGCGTTCTGTGTGCTTCAGTTCATTCTTCAGGTTACATAAATTTGCAATCGATTTCCTGATGGTCTGGTACACAACAAAATTGTAAGCATAGCACTGTGTTCAACAGCCTCTCAGTCACTAGTGCTGTGGACTGCCGTGTGTTCATTGCAATGTCAAAGAATATTTTCACTGTAGTTGCCTAGAGCTTGTTCGGCTACGCGATTACTGCACCTTGCAATGGGCCTTGAGACGGTTGGTATTGCAATATGAGTTGGGCAATCAGATTTAGATCGCTTACCTGTTCAACTGGTTTTTTAGCCAATTCCCTGCACTAAGTAAGCAGTTCCACCTGGTTCACTCGTTGTTGCAGCTGGGAACCCGCTAATAAATCACTGCATCTAGTAACAACCAGCTGAATATTTTTTACTATTGCACAGCATATACAAAGTTTATTACTTTTTGACCATGAAAAAAAGCCTATATTCTTCATTTACCACATATCTTAAAACTAAAGAAAGGCAAGAAGAACCTCGAGGAAGCTGTGGGAAGTGTTAGTACAACCAAAACCACTAGAAGCTTGCGGAGAAATGTGTGCAAGCTATCCTGAGGTTAAATAATGTGGAAGCTATGGCTGTCAGAACTTTCCCTAATAGGGAGTATACGTGTCTGCAATATCACACAATACTAAGATCAACAGCTGTTCCAGTTTATAAACATAAGTTCTCATATCTCAATTCAACACTAAAACACTGCACGAGAAATTAAGTTTTTTGCTGTAATATACCGCTTGTGCAAAAGCAAGAAAAGTTGAAATGGGAAAGAAAGAAAAATAAACGTGAATCATTAGTACTGTGATTCAAACTGCCTGCCTTGACACCGAAGGTGAATGCCCTAACGACAGTGTTACGATGGGAGCCTGCTTTCTCTTGTTTCATTGTTTCATGAAAAAAAGAAGGCAGCAGTACCATGACAGCAGTCTTAGCAGCACTGTGAGAGGCTTACCACAAAAGGTTTACCACCAGAAATAGCTGTGCTTTATATCAGCATTAACCTACTGAAATTATTTTTTTATTTAGTGGTATAACTGGTTTATTGCCAAATTCAGTCACTCCAGACGGATACCAGTAAGACCTATAAAGAAATTATTTGGCACCAGGTGGTTCGAACTAAGAATTCTACAATAAAGAAAGTCCACCAGTCATCAACATTGGGGACCAGCGTGATTGCTATCACAGCGGTCCTTAACAGGTGGGGCTGGAGGCCAACTTCTACGCATGTCGACATAACAAGGGACCAGATATTAGGTTAATGCAAAAGCACTGCTTACCATACTATCTCGAAACACGCTTGAAAAAGGCGGTTAATGATTGCTCGCCTCACTGGTCCCCCCACGGGCTCTTTCCGCTGTAGGACCTCTTCGTATGGGCCGAATGATGGCAATTTAAAGTCCAAATAGTCAAACTGCTTTTGAAGTGGCACATGCACCTCCACGATGGAGGAGCCATCACTGAAAAGGATTGTTATTGTTAAGTTCACAAAATAGTAACTGTTTTTAGCTGCAGTGAATGACAAAGGGCCTTTCAGTGCCTTTTCTATGAAGTACCAGCTCTTACCTGAGACCAAGAAGCTCATTAGTGGGGCCAGCATTGTCGGACGCATTTGAGAAGCTGGTGTCCGGGCTCGTGCACTGCACAGCAATCATGCTTTCCTGCAGCAACAGTTTCCGATTTGTACATTAACAGAGGTCCTCAATGAAAGAATCAATGTCACTTCACTAAGCTGTGCTTTCAATTAATAAATTCAAGCATATTGCAACAAGGCCATTTGTGGTGCTGGCAACAATTACAGCCCTTCGAAATTATAGTTAAACGTGAGCTGTAGCAGCAAGGTATTTGAAATTGCTTGATAACCTGACTTGGCTTAAAAGAATATTTTCCCTTTTAAGTGTAAGATGCACCAGCTAATTCCAGCACAATGGCAATACCAAGCAGCATGACAAGCTAGCAAGTCTGCAGAGTCAGCCAAGTTCTATGTAGCATAGGTAAGAGGAACAAACTATGGATTACTTGAACCTGATGCCTATGCCTGAATCTGCACCTGCATCAGGTGCAGATTCATCACGTGCAGATTGAAAATTAACAGCTCCACATCCTGACTCCCTTGAATTTGAATGCCTTCCTTCTCCGTCTCCTCTGACAACTAAGTCAAGGAGATGTCATGTTTCCATTACAAGTATCGCGTCCTTTATTATTTTTTCTCTTCCATTTTTGCAGTGCGCCGCACTTACAATTACATTTTTTGCAGGTTCTGCAATAAATGATTTACCAAACTCACGTGTCATAGTCTGCAACATTGCAGGCAGTGCCTCTGATTTTCATTCTCTGGCAAAATGTGGGGCTCCCTTGAAAGGAAGGGCGCGCAAGCCCTAAATTCAAATTTCAGCTGTTTTTTGCAGCATGCAGTGGTTTGATACTTCACAAACACAATAAGTGTGTGATCTACACACCAGGCTTGTGTGTTTGCATTGCCCTAACCTGATGAAGGGCCCTTGAACTTTTTTCCTTACTGGGTCATAGGAAATGGGTGAATTGGATCGACAGCTTTTCGACACGTGCTGCCTGAACTCTTCCACAAGCAATGCCATGCACTTTTAACTGTGTCAAATTTTTCCATTTTTGCCACACTGAGGAGACAAACAATTAAACACAAGCACGCTCTAAAGACAATTTCCTGGTGGCTGCTTGACTTCTATTTCAGAAGAATACACTCACATCTGTATGAGGCACTGTTTTTCTTGCCACCTTTATCTTCGCCTTGGTGGGAATTATGGCATCTGCCTCCAGGTCAATGAAGTCATCCAGATCGTCGTCGTGGACCTGGAGCTGAACAAGGCATTTTAATTATAAATATCAGCGTTTCTTGGGTGCACACATACTATTACAGCTCTTCCAATGCCTATCAGTGCAGCCTGCTCACAGCCCAAAGGAGCAAGAATAGAAACATATCACATGGTATAGACTCATGTTGTTACATTCCAACCTCTTAAGACTTTTTTCCCGAGCTGATGACGCAGTTTCCTATTGATATTTTTATCCATGTAATAGCTACACCCAAATTATCCAAGAACTACAAACAGTGTGGCTAATTACAACATGCATCTGAGTGGCACGTGCTTTATCGATCGGGAATGAATAAGGGCATGCAAATAGTGTCACATCATGTTGCATGCTATTAATATTTACTTTAGTGCGGTGATGTGTCATGCACCAGAGGCCTCAGGAGAGCACCTTGGCAAAGTAGGCGGCACAGAAAATACAGAGCATTGAAGTGGCAATTATATGTGAACAGGAAGAAAGCAAACCTAGGGGCCCAATTTTTATTAGCCATATCATAAGAAGCCAACAAAGATATATATAGGAACAACTATACATAGTTGTGTTTTCATTCATTTTTATTTTTATTAACTTATCATTTATTTGACTCAATAAGCGCAAGTAATTTCTCTTATGCTGTCTTTGTTGGCTTCTTATGATATGACTACTAAAAATTGGGCCCCTCGGTTTCCTTTCTTCTGGCATATATATATATATATGTGTGTGTGGGGGGGGTTTCACGTAGCCTGAGCCAAATTAGAATATGCAAATGCCACATGGCTGAGAGATACTGAGATTATTTCTTGCGTCAGCCTAATCAGATGATGTCTTTATAAACTTATCAATTATTATAACTAGATCAAAGGTCTAAATAAAAAAATTGTAGAGCAACATGAAAAACTCCCCATACAGCTTTCTGTTGCTCATAAAAGTGTTTTTCTGAGCGTTAAAGAATCCCACGAATGCACGCAAAATTGCCGCGCGACTGGTCGCTCGAGGCACTTTGCGTGTATTCGCGGGCATCTTTCACACTCGGAAAAGCACATTTATGTACAGCGTACTGAGCAACAGAAAGCTGTATGGGGAGTTATTCATGTTGCTCTACAATTTTCTCAAACCATTTATATGATCATAATTGGGAAGTTCATTAAGATCAATTATCTAATTAGTCCGAATGCATAAAATATCTCCAAGCGACGGCAAACAACTTTACCTTGGTTCTGTCCAGCTACGTAGCATGTGCATGGCTCAAATTAAGAGGAAGCTTTAGCTCGGGCCCAACTCCGACGCGGCCTATTCAAATACATGTAAAAACGCAAAAACGTTTTTCTGCGATAACCCCTGGACCGATTTTAATGAAATTTGTTGCATTTGAGAGAGAAAGTTAAATTCTAGTGACTGTTGGAAGCGGAATTTTGATTTGGGGCTTGAATTTTGTTAAAAGGATTTTCAAAAATTCAGACGTTTGAAAAAAATAGAAGCACTAAGTTTACAAGCTAATAGCTATGCATCAAGAACAGATGTCGCGATTCTGTAAACGGCATCCATTAGACCATTCAAAGCGGACAAATTTGATACGTCAGTTTACATCTTACGTGAATTCGTTACGTTGTTTACGAAGGTTCTGCAAAAGTTGTAATTACACATTACTCCATTTTTTGAGGTTCATGTGTAACATATCAATTTTGTCCGCTTTAGATTTGCTATCAGGTACAATTCACAGAATTGCGATATAATTTTTCCTGGCTGAGTTACGGAGTTGTAAACTTGATAGTTTCGTTTTCTGAAAATTTGCGATTTTTGCCAGATTTTTATAAACATTTGAGGACCTAAATCGAAAATTCGAAACCAACAGTCACTAGATTTTAAGCTTTTCTTTTAAATGCAGCAAACCCCGTCAAATTTGGTGCAGTGGTTGCCGAGAAAAACGAATTCTCCTTTTACATGCATTTAGATAGGAGCACCCGAGCTAAAGCTTCCTCTTAAGTGAAACACCCTGTATTGCGCTGAAGCACGTGCCGATTCTTGGTAGTATTAAATTTTTGTCACGTTCCGAAAATTAATTACTCTCACGCATGTAAATATACAACGTGCGGACAAATCTCACAACGCGAAGGATATGCATGTTCTTTGTTTCAACTAGTGGGTCAGTGCAGCGATTGTCACAAGTATCTTGTAGCGCGAAAAAGAGACTAAGACAAAGAAACACAAATCGAAAGGACGGGAGCCTTCGTTTTTTCAGTACATAATAGTTGAACCAAAAGTACCCAAAGTTGCGAGTTGGCATGCATTCATGCTTGGGAAGTTACAAGCAGCGAGAAAAAGCGCGCGCACATGCATAGAGAAAGGGATACAAAAAGCGCTTCTCTTGTCATGAGTCCCTCTGTAGCTGTCCGCGTTGCTTGTAATTTGCCAACCATGCATGACTACTTACGGAAGTGACACTATTAACCATCCAACCCAAATGCAAAGCTATCAAGGTATTCAAGGTACTTACCAGTGTGTTCTCGTTGACGGGCACAAATGGCGCCAAAGCCGCCAGAAGTTCTGCATGGGTTCCTGTCGGCAGCACGAGCTTTTTACGCTCGCCTGTTTCCAAGATGGCTAAACACACTACCCCCGCCATCTCGAAAGGTACTACTGCCGGACGTCAAAGTTCGTAAGCTAGCGGGAACCGCGGAGCTCGAGAAGTGCGCGTACTCGTAGGAGCGCGACGGACGGCCGCACACGTATGACCCTAGCATAAGGAGCATATAGGAACTAACTGAGCGCCAAAACGAGCAATCGCAGGGAATTGTGGGGCGCGCCGTCAGCTATAGTAGCTTCTGATTGGATGGACGACGCGGCGGCATTAACGGCATGCCCGGCGCGCGTCTTTTTCTGCGCGGTTTCAACTGTTGGTCGTGCGAAGCTTTCCGTCCGCTTTGTCGACCAGCAATGCCGTACCATTCATGCCGCTGATTTCTGGGTTTCAATTCGCCCTGAGCACGACGATGACGAGCCAAGAAAAGCAAGGATATGTAGGGTTCTTTTTTTTTTTTTTTTTTTAGGGATACGCTGTTTTCACAAGCGAACTCTGGTTTTTGTTTCGGCAGCCTTTTTTGTTTCTGCCAGGTTTAGCTCTACGACATTTACCGCTGCTTCGACGCGCCGTCACTGACTGCTGTGCCTGCGGGTCGGTCAGACGGATGAAAAAGCTATCTTTATCCGTAATTTATCAAGCAAGGTTTCGACTTTTGCGCTGCTGCTTCTGTTTCCTTGCGCGCTCGTCGGGGAGTGGCTCAGAGCATATGTGTGTGTGTGTGTGTATATATATATCTATATATATATATATATATATATATATATATATATATATATATATATATATATATATATATATATATATATATATATATGGAAATAAGCCGACGCGAGAAACTCGTTTGGACCTTTACATCGAGTGGCATGTGCGCAATGGCCTCTGGAGCTCCCTGGGAGGTCTCCCAACCAACATTATATGTTGTATGGTAGAATCGTAGTGGGATATGCCCATTTCGGTTTGGCCAAGAACGGACGCACACCCAGTGGCACATGCTCAGTGTTGTATAAAACTAAAAGTAAATCAAGAAATTCGTTAAATAAAATTCACCAACATTCCATTCAAAGATCGGCGTGCTTTGTAGGTGCCTGTGAGGCGACATTATATTTTCAGGTCTTATGTAGCAAGCTTTCTCTCTCTCTGTTCTTTTCAAACATATAAATATATATATATATATATATATATATATATATATTTATTTATTTATTTATTTATTTATTTATTTGTTTATTTATTTATTTGGTCAGGATACAAGGGCTATGTAAGGCACTTTATAAGTCACTATCATACAATGGCTATTGGGGGCGAGGACTTACGGAGTCGCTATCTGTCGGAAGCGCTTGGCTTGCGCTATAGTATGAGGGATAACGCGGCGCGTTCCTCATAGTTTTGGTTTCGGCGCTCAATAAAAACAGCACGCGGGAGCGATCCTGGACATTACTGTTACTCTCGAAACGAATGAAGTCTTTTACTTACTGTCAAAATAATAATCTTGGACAAACAAAGTACAGAATGGCTTACGGACACTATCTCTTTACCGAATAGGTACAGTGATCGCCCAGTGCGGGTGGCCGCCGCGATGGAGTCACCCGAACCGGTTTCTTGCGTGAAAGGTCGGCTATCGCAAAGAGCGAACTATGTGAAATATCTTCTTAAAGTGGGCTGTCTGTATAACCAAGTGGAGCTTAACAAAATGAAGCCTCCATGCAGCCATCGCACGGGTTCGCGGTGACCAACTGCGCGTCTGCATGCATGTCCGCGCACAATGTTTCACTTTCGCACCGTGCCGTGAGCTTTAGGCCGCAGCATATGAGCATTTGACAGTACACAAGCAACCATTGTTGCGTGGATACTCTCAGAGCTGTTAAAAAATAATTTCGTTATAACAGGGACTTCGACGCTTACGACGGCGACTTATTGTGATGTCCCGTCTCGACGATTCAATCTTCTTTTTTTTTTCTGAAGCATCGGACGTTTCAGTATAGTTATTTCTCAAGTTGCGTCGCGCTGTATATTTATCGGTCCTCTCAACGAGCAATTACCCGCTGCTTCTTTTTCTTAATCCAGTACATCTCATTGGTTGGTGCTACACAAGCATGAGAATATGCCGTGACTTTTATTTTGATGTGCTTTTTACCGTTGCCTTTTCGTTGCAATGAACTTGCCATTATCTAGAATCAACAAGGTCATTGACCAAAGCTTCATGACATTAACAGGGCTGAGCGCGCGGGCGAGCGTCTCAGTGCGCGCTTTCTGCTACTCACCGAACATCGCAACCCCGACGCTGTACCAGGAATATGACTCGCGGAAGTGCTTGCTGCATGCCCGAGTTGTAGCCGACGGCTGCTTGTCGGTTCTAAGTATCGTAAACTTCACGCAGCTTCTTGTCCTGCGGGCTGACATATGAAGGCTGACATCCGGCTCCGTTGTGTACGTCCGGCACTGCGGCATCGAGCAGTAGCCTACCATGTTGGATGCCTTCAAAGGCAGCCACTACCTATTATAGGGTTTGCAAGTGTTGTCAAGTGCACACCCGAAGAGAGAAAACCTCCCACTTAATCAGAACCGCAGCGCATGTGGGTCTTTCGTTTTCAGCTCGCTTCGGCGCTTCCGAAGCAGCCGACGCGGCCGCTGTGTCCATATGATCCCTCATACTCCGTCACGCTGACGGAGGCGCCAGCTTTTTTAGTGGTGGAGCTCGCCCCCAATATAAGCGCAAAGGTACAGGAACAGATGATATACGTTACGTAAGGAAGAGAACTATTTACATTCATACAGCCGAGGAACTAAGTAAAATTTATTCGTAGCTCGCTTGTGGATCGAGTGTTGGGGAGTTTAAACCACCCGACCGCGCACACCGGCACTGCTATATAGTGACAGAAGCCGAGTGGCGAGGCTCGAGGAAGTCGCACATATGAGCTCGCGCGTGAGAACGAGAGGCCGGGCAGCCGACAGGAAACTCGTTCGCGGACTTTGTTGTAACCACTGGTTCATATGTAACAGCTGCGTGCTTGCAAATCCGCTTGTGACGTGTACGGCCCTGCAGTACTGAGCAGCGGCCAAGTGTGATTCTTTGGGAATCGTATCATTTAAAAGTTGTTTGTTTCTTGTAAAGCAGAGAGAGCGGTCACAGCTTTTGGAGCTCTGTCGCTCCACAAGCTATGATTGACATATATATTTGTAAATAAATCTGTATATGAGATGTTGTCGCAAGCCCCATTTGCAACGTGCACGTGGACTCAATATCAAATAGGGTGAGGAGATCGACAGTTCTACCATCGCGAGAGGCGGCCCTGCAGGGGCCTGAAATTATAGCTTCATCTACAACTCGCTCTGTATGGAAATATTCTGCCAACGCACCAAGAAGGCACTTTGCGGTCAAAATATATATACTTTCGTCTACAGACTAGCACAACAAAATATTGCTGTTCACTTATAATCTCGATCCTTGCACACAGCCCTCTACTGTGCGGGTTCAGCTGTAATGCCGACTGTTGAATGGCGCAACTGTCGAATAAAAGGCACTTTTTATGGCGAAGCAACGACAAAATACGTGCGTCTTTTGGCTTCCAGAACAAAACTAATTGACTATTTAAGAAGGTATTTACACGAGTCAAAATGCAGCAAAAGAAACACAGATTGCCAAGTCTTGCTCCACACCAACACGATGTTTCAGCTCACATTTTTCTCGGAGGCGTCAGGGATCTGCACCTTCTACACCCTGCAAGTGGCAATCAGTGCGTCTCTTCAAAACATGTGGAATACATGTACAGCATGATGTTCCGGATCTTCGTGGCAGAGCGCCGGCGGAGACCGGGGTCTCTGACTATGGATATATAGTGTAATTAAACAAAACGCGAAGTTCCCGCATATTATTCACAACAACCGTGAGGCAGAACAAGAAGAAAAAACGGTGCTGGAAAACAAGCGTTTCAATCGATGTGGTTTAGCTCGCTACAATTTGAAGCATAGGAGAAAATTAAATAAGATGAACACGTTATATTCGTGTCCCGAAACCAAATTATAACGCGAGGCGCGTTATTAGGGGAGGAAATTCCGTAAAACAGCTCCCATTATATTTTTGAAAATACGGTATTTGTTAACGTAAAACTCGGAGAAGCAGCATAGCCTCCGAAAACAGCGGTGGAAACTCTTGCACCTATCCCTTCTTCCTTCCTACTGCAGATCTCGGAAGTCTCAAGTACTCACTTCTTCCATCGAGATAGAGAGTTTCGTTCTATCTAGATAGAAATGCAGTGATTGTGGAGAGGAACAGGCGCTATCTGCAACGCGCGAAAGATCGACAAGCGAGCGAGCTGTCGCTGTGAGCACCCACTTGCATTATCTGGAAAGAGAGAGAGAAAGTGATCGCGTGGAGGAAGAGGTGCAATTGGCGCTATTCTTTTCGCGCGCGAAACTGCGAAACATCGAAGAGCGAACCACCTTCAGCGTGCTGCGCTCAGATTCTGTTCAACTTCACGCAGGACTCCCTGCCAGAGTGCGATGACGTTTATAAGTACATTTATCTTTTTGTGAGCCGGAGGTTACGTAGCCACGGCGCTGCGTACTGTGTTACGCTCCTACGGTAAGTTGCATGCAGCGGGTATCCCCGTGTTCTTTATCTTATATGATCTGAATAACCAGTAAACTCAATTGAACGGTTGTTGTTTAGCTTAACTTTTGCGAGCATTTTACTGAGCGTCCCCTGAAATAAGATCCTTGTAGAATCACCCGGTCGGTATACAGGGTGTTAATCTTTAAGTTTTACGGAATTTTTAGAAATTGTCTGTGGCAGGTAGCATAATTCTTATCACTGAGCTGGGTTATTCGATGCGGCAGACATTAGTAGCACGAAAAATCGGAGCACGTATTTGACTAATTAACAAAAAATCGCTAATTAACTTCTTAGTTAATGACTTTATGACACATATTGTAATTTACGAATTGTAGCCGGTGAGCTTGTCAGGCGTATCCACTTGGAATTAATTTCCAGAATGCCACAAGGTTAGAGATATGCGCCATCAAACTTGCTGTAAAAATGCATTGTTCCACTTACTTTTTTACCATAAAGCTGTTTTATACATTGAAGCACAAAAGCAACTGGAACGCTCATGTATTTCATCCCACAATTTGGGAAATATCTCGAAATATCCTTGCACCTTGCATTCGCAAACAACTTTTTTAGTGAATTGCAAACCAACTTGCAGATAACAAAAGTTCCACACACAGAACAATCGTTAAATCAAAATGAAAGAAGAAATATGGACGTGGAATCAAACTTATACAATTATCACAATACAGTACGGAATACGTAATCGCGCAACCATTAAACAGCGCTAGTCTTTTTTTTACATATGGTATTTATAATAATCAGTGTAATGGTGTATGTACAGGAACTACATTTACAAAATTATGATCAAGAGATGGTTATAAACAATGACAGGATAACGAGCAGTATACACAAAGAAAACACCATACAGGGGAAAACCTTCCATCTCCACGAGAATTTGAAAGTTCGCCACCTAATCAAAAGTGTATGTCAATTCAGCTGGCATTCATTTTGATCGTAGATGTCCTTTAGGTGCATAATCATATGAGAGAAATGTACTCTTGAAAAAGCTATTCTTTCTGCATTTCGGTCTTGCATACGAGTTTATCATAGGCTATACCAATAATTAAGCTGGCAGCATTGGCCTTGACTGCATGTTGCCTAATGCAGGCCTCCTGATAAACCTGCATTAGGCAACGCTCGGTCGGTGCCAACAGTGCTATCTTATTGGCATAATTGGCACTCTTGGACTAACACTGTAGTGATGGTTATAGTTATGGCAAAGTGTACGGCATTCTAGTTCACTGTAGTTATGGTAATGATGGACACGCCCTTTCTTTTGTGAAAACTTTATACCCTTTGTGCCTGTGAGCATTCGAATTAAAAGAAGTATGACTTACAGCCAATCATAAAAAGGTTTTGTGATGTTCAGGGAGAGACCAAGTCTTCTAAAAAAAAATTTACACAAAAGATTTCTTTTGCTTTTGAGGATATGTAACAAGCAGTGGAAGAAATAAATTTTTAAATCATCATAATAAACACGCGTCTAAGCAAAGCCTCTCTGGATACACAGGCAGGGCTTTCCAAGCTCTCTACAGAGATAATTCATACAATTTTTGTTGATAACACTTTTACATAAGCGAACAAAATTTCAGATCATGAGGGAGAAAGACTTCTTTTGTCAAATATGCTCCACTTAACCAGAAACGTCTGCAATGGTCGAGCTGCCAAGCCTGGGACACTTAGCATGGAATGACCCAGAAAACGAAAAGAAAAGAAAGAAAAAGAAAAGTAAAACCACAGATGTATCTTAGCCTTGATATATGACACAGATTTGGAAGCCCACTCAATCATGAACACTCAGTGGCAGCTCTGTTCAATGACATGTATGCCCATAGTGCGTCCCTTCATTGTGGGAGACCTTCGTCAGGTCTATATATGCCACGCCAGCATGTCGGCGACGTTGTCAATGATTTTCCGCTCAGCTAGAGACACACGGTATGGGCGGCGCCACACGATAGATATGTCGTCTGTCAGAATGCAATGCTCTGCAACGGTTGCTTGGCCCAAGATCAATGGATAGACGTCAAAAGAAGTAGCGTGTTTTTTTTTTCAACAAATCAAGCAGCTGTTGCGTCTGCGCAGGAGTCAAGTCAGAGCTGATGACTGCTGTCAGGGCGGTAGACAAAGAAGGGTCCTCAGAATAGACTGGTGTAAATGGCAAGACACATACAATATAAGCAAAAATTGGTTGACGAAGTCGTGCTAGTAGTTCAAAATAAATCGGTAGTTCCAAAGGAGATTTTTAACTTCACAAAAAGCTAAACGGTTCTCACCCATTGATCACACAAAAATATAAAGATCTTTCGCTTAAGTTATACATTATGATTATGCTTATTACTATTATGAAATATTTTTGGGGGTCATGGTATTACTCATACAGTGACTTCATTGGGTCCAATTGGAACCTATTACCTCCTATTGAAAGATTCCATTGAACTCAATGGTGTTTTTTTGACTGGGTGGGTTGCTATCAAGCACACAAGTACTTCAAAAACTTAATTTGCTGACACCATATTGTCCTGTTTGCATCAGGCATTCTATCACATGCTATGTTCTTTCCCAACTGATGGATGAAACCAGCATACAAGTATTAAGATAACTGTATTTCACAACGCACAATGCATGGGCTGTTTGTCTATTTATTAAATTATTAAATTTATTAAATACAAATGATAACTTCCTGTGATTGCAAGATGTTTAACAGTGTAAATGGTGATATTCAGGTGCCACTGGAGCTTTCGCGTTCTGTCTAGTTCTTATAGTTATGTATTACTACATTCTTTCTCAATAATGTACTTTGCTATTCCAGATGGACTCGACGAATGCATATGCTTGTCCCCGATGCCACCAAAGAATGTGTTCCTTAGCTACCCTTTTCCGGCACTTCTGCACATGGCATGGCACAGAGAGTAACTGGCATTGCAATCTGGAAGGGTGTGTAAAGACTTACAGACTGTATAGCACCTTCCGGAAGCATGTCAGGCAACACCACAACCATTTGTTCCTAACAAGTACCAGTGAGACCCCTGTGGAGCCAGTACACTTCAACAGTGAACATGGTGCAATCGAGGACTCCTTCAGTATGTCCAGTGATGAAGAGCCTGAACAGGGATGTAGCAGCAATACTGCGGTGCTTGACACCAGTGATCAATGTGCAATGCATTTGTCCTCTCTGCTGTTGAAGTGGCAAGAGGGGAGACAATTACCGGAAAGCACGACTAATGAAATTGCCAATGATTTGCTCCACTTCATTACAGAGTTCAAAGCAACATTTAATTCAGTGGAAATTACAAGGCTTGAGCATCTTGCGACGAAATCCGGGCGGGAGAACTATTGGAAAAGTGTATTTCCTTTTGTGTCTCCTAAAGCCATGTATCTTTCAGATTCCCAAGATGAGTGCTTTGAATATGTTCCGATCCTAGAAACTATAAAAGCGGTTGCTGGGGTGCACAAGCTTTTTGGAGAATTCAAAGAATCATGTTCAACCCTCTTGCAAGACATATCTGATGGCAGCTATTATAAAGAGCACAGCATATTTAGAAACGCCAGCACAAAAAGATTATTGGCCATTCAGCTCTATTTTGATGACTTTGAAATCTGTAACCCCCTGGGAAGCAAACGTGGAAAGCATAAACTTCTGGCCGGGTACTTAACAATCTTAAATCTTCCACCACAATTGCAGTCAAAGCTGAATGATAAATACCTTGTAATGCTTGCAAGGACATCCCTTGTGACCAAATTCACTCTTCATAAAATTCTTGAACCACTTCTTAAAGATCTGCAGCAACTAGAAGCAAATGGCATTGAGCTTAACGGAGAAGTTGTGAAAGGCTCACTTTTGTTTGTGAGTGGTGACAACTTATCAAGCCACCAACTTGGTGGTTTCCGCGAATGTTTTTCATCTGGCCCTATCTGCCGGTATTGCATGGCAACCAGAAATGAAATTAATGACAAATGGCATGAGGATGACTTTGTTATTAGAACAAAGGAAATGCATGCTCGTCATATTCAACTCATAAAGCAAGATCCAACTCTCTCTAATACCTATGGTGTTACAGGTGAAAGCTGTCTAAGTGCTCTTAATTCTTTTGATGTGACTCAAGGGTTGCCACCAGACGTTATGCATGACCTTTATGAAGGGGTCATCCCATTTGTCATGAAGCATGTCATCCAGCACATTGTATCAAGTCAGCTTCTAACTCTAGACCAGCTGAATGAGCGGCTTGCCAAATTTCCTCTTCGAGGAGGGGACAAAAAGTCTCGATTGCCACCCCTGTCACGTGCAGCAGTGTTCGGAAGAACAACCATCAAGGGGTCAGCTGCTGAAAAGCTCTGCTTTTTTCGTTTTTTCTCTCTGCTTGTCGGAGACAGTGTCCCAGAAGGAAATCCTGCGTATCAAGTATACCTCGAACTCCGTGCTATAGTGGACATTGTTCTTGCACCACAGGTGTCTCGTGGTTCTGTTGCCTATTTGAAGGTGCTTATTGAGGACTTCTACAGTGCATTTAAGGAAACTTTTGCAGATGTCAGCATTATCCCAAAGATGCACTATCTGACTCATTACCCCAGCTTTCTACTTTTGTATGGCCCTCTTTCTAAATTGTCCTGCATGCGTTTTGAAGCAAAGCACCAATTTTTTAAGTCTCTCACTAGGAAAGTACGCAACTTCAAGAACATTTCTTCAACACTGAGTCGTCGACATCAAATGCAACTTATGTATGCTTTGACACAACCTCAAGAATCACTGACCGTCATAGGGAGCAAGAGGCTAGAGCCAGACTCATTACCTGACCTCTTGAAAGACAGACTTCGAGAACTCTGGCCGAATACAGCAGACGTGCACTGTGCGGATTCTGTTACTGTCTCTGGAAGGACGCTAAGTGTGGGTGCTGTCGTACCTTTGCTTGTACCAGATGATGACCTTCCAGAGTTTGCTAAAGTGACACTGATTGCAGTTTGTAACCTAAAGTTGTTTGTTTTTGCCACCATTCTTGACACAAGATATTTTGATGAGCATTTTTATGCCTTTGTTGTAGAGAGCACAGCTCATAATGTCATAATTGAAAATGTTCAGCACCATAGGGAATTTTATGACCTGCTGTACATGTACAAACAGGGAGGCAATAACTATGTTAGCCCTCGTTATGCTTTCCTCACAGATTCAGATGAGTAACATGCAGCACAAAAGCTCTAAACTTCTACATTTTGTGCTCATCCTTGGTTTTTCTGTAAGCATGTTCATTCATTCAAATAACTTTATTAAATGCCCTGCGATTCGTTGGGGTGGGTCTGGACCCCGCCTAGGTGTCGGCCAAGTGTTGTTGGCCCTTGGCGGCTTCCTCGGCTCGCTGGACGGCCCAGAGTTGGTGCCGCAGGTCCGAGCTGAGCAACGCAGACTTCCAGCGTGCGCGGAGGTTGTCGCTGTTTGAGGCTGCACCAATCTTACTGTGTATTATACCCTTACATTCCTATCGGATATGCTCTAGGGTGGCTCTAGAGTCGCAATGTCTGCACTTGTCAGTCATGTACAAATCTGGGTGTATTAGGTACATGATAGCTCGACTCGGATAGGATCTGGTTTGTAACTGCCACCATTTGACAGACTGTTCTTTGCTTAATTTTGGGTGAAGCGGCGGGAATGTGCGCCTCTGCAATCTATGGTGTTGTGCAATTTCGTGAAATCTGGTCATTCGATCTTGCCACTCCCACTCGTTGGTAGTTGGTGAAGCGGGGCTAACCGAGGCTTGGTCCGTAAGCTCTTGAGCCATGCGGGGCGCTGCCTCATTGCTACCATCTGGTAGTGTGTGAGCAGGGGTCGAGATGCACACTTTTGTCGGGGTTATTACCTGATTTTAGAAGTTGTAGTGCCTCGGGGGAGATTCGACCGTTGGCGAAGTTTTGTATCACCGTCTGGGAATCACTGATGATTACATCTCCTTGCGTTTGTGCTATGGCTAACGCGATAGCTATTTCCTCTGCGGTTTATACGTGTGGCGTGTTCACTGTAGCGCTTGTCGCGCATTTTCCCTCGCAATTTATCACCACTGCTGTATAGGCACGCTTGTGTCTGTATCTAGCTGCATCTACAAATGTGGTGTCCTTGCTGTTACCAATTTCTGTATATCGCAGGCTCCGTTTTGCCACCTACCCTGATAGTGAGTGGGATGCATATTCTTGGATATTGGAAGGACAGTTATCGTGCCTCTGATGTGTCTGGGTATATCTGCTTTGATGCCATATTGGGTATGATACCCTATACCCAGGCGATTCAATATTTGCCTACCTGTTTTAGTTTGGACAGGCATTCATACTGTGCTATGTGCTGTGCCTTGATTAGCTCACCCAGTGTATTGTGTAGACCTAGCTGCAGTAGTCTATCGTTGTTGGTGGTGATGGAGAGACCGATTGCTTGCTTGTAAATTTTTCTGATTAAGCAGCCTAAATTGTATCATTCTGACGAGTACCATTGTAGGTACGATGCCACATATACTATTCTGCTTAGTACAAATGCTTGGAATAGTCTAAGCAGATTGTCTTCTTTCATTCCACTATGTTTGTTGGCTATTCGTTTGAGTAGCTGCATGATTTGAGATGTTATATTGTCTAATTTACGTATGGTCTCTCCATTGTCGCCGCTACTTTCAATGATGAGCCACAATACTCTGATCTTGTCAACCTTGGGTGTGGGCGTACCATCCGCTGTAGTTAGGTAAATTTCCGGATTGTTTCGTTCCTCGTAGTTGCGTGGTTTTCGGCCACGTCGCGATGGTATATATGTAAATGAGGAGCTCAGATTTCTCTGCTGAACACGTGAGTCCGGTTCCTGCTGGGTATTGTTCAACTGCTTCTATTGCACGTTGTAATGTGTTTTCAATGTGTCTATCGTTGCCATCGCTCACCCAGAGGGTGATATCATCAGCGTAGATGGTATGATTGCTGCCATCGATTTCCTGTAGCTTTGACGGTAATCCGATCAGAGCCAGATTAAACAGCATCGGTGATATTACGGAACTTTTGGGCATACCTGCGCTTACGATTTGTAGTTCTTCGGAGTTAAGGCTTCTATCTTAATGTGTGCTTTTCTGTTAGTAAGGAAGTTTTGTATGTAAGTGTATACTCGTTGGTCTAGGCCTAGCTCATTTATTCTGTTTAATATTGTTCCGTGGGTAACACTGTCAAAAGCTTTCTTTAGGTCCAATCCTAGGCTAGCTTTGGTCTTCCGGCTTGTGTTATGTATAATTCGATGCTTAAGTTGGAGCATTGCATCCTGTGTAGACAAATTTCTCCGGAAGCCCAACATTGTAAGGGGGAGAATGTCGTTGTCCTCGAGATAGTTGGTCAGTCTCATAAGGACAACATGCTCCATGAGTTTGCCCACACAGGACGTGAGTGAAATCGGTCTCAGGTTCTCCAACTGTAACCGCTTGCCTGGTTTAGGTACTAGAATAATCTGGGCCATTTTCCATTGTTGTGGTATTGCACCGGATTGCCAGCATTTGTTTATATACTTGGTAAGTTGGTCTACAGAGGCATCATCGAGATTTCGGATCGTCTTGTTTGTTATTCCGTCTAGTCCCGGCGCGGATGTAGTATTAAGCTTTTGTAGAACTGCTCTCAATTCCGCTTTGCTAATCTCTTCATCTAATTGTCTGTTTTTGGTGCCTGTGTAATCTACATGAGGAGTTGGCTTCGCCCAAGATAAATACCTTGTGGCTATCTCATCGATAAAAGCTTTTTCAGTTTTGTCATATGCATGTAAGATTTTATTTATGTTTTGTCTGTACGTGGCTTTACTTTCCTCAGAATTCAAAAGGTGCCTGAGCAAAGTTCACATTCTGGATAATCCTAACTGATTATTCATATTGGTCCATTATCCATCCATTGCTTGCTGTCATTTTTCCATTTTCAGGTCTAAGGCTATTAGTGCATATTGTGTTTCCATGTCAGAGAGGGATCTTGAGGAATAGGCAACTGGAAGCCTATGACCTGCTGTCTCTTGTAAGAGGACTGCCCCAAGACTGTATGGTGATGCATCTGCAGACACAGTGAGATGACTGCAAGGGTAGTAGTTGGTGAGCACCAGTGTCGTCGTCAGTGTTATTTTTTTAATAGCATTGAAGCTCTCTACTAGTGGTGTATCCCAGCACCATTAAGCATCACTGTGAAGTAGGTCACGTAACAGTTTTGTGAGCTGTGAGAGCCCTGGGAGAAATTTGGTCAGGTGATTAGCCAATCGCAAGAAGGATCTCGCTTCTGTTGCATCTGCTGGCTCTGCTAGATGACAGACCGCGTTGACCTTTTCAGCATCAGCACTGATACTGTTTGCCGATACAAAGTACCTGAGGAATCTCGCTGACTGCTGGTGTAGTACACACTTTGCTGCATTTAAGGTGATGCTAAGAAGTACTCTGTGGAGTCATGCATCATGTTCTTCCTTCATGCAGCCAAACACTATCATGTCGTCTAGCAGACATGCTTGGCTGTGCAAGCCTTCTAGCACTCTTAGCATTTCCCTCTGGAAAAATTCAGGTGCTGTGGAAATCGGAGGAACTGAAAACGGCCAAATGGCATCACGAAAGTGGTGTACCTCTGGGACTCGGCTGCCAGTGGAGCTTGCCAATAACCGGAACTTGTATCGAGCTTGCTAAACATGTAGCTCCAGAGAATTTGGCAAAGCATTCATCGATGGTGGGCATTAAGACTTGTTCACGCAGAATGTTCTTCAACCCCTCAAAGTCGATGCAGATTTGAAGCTTGCCTCCTTTTTTTTTTTTTTTGCAACTGCCATAGCTGCGCAGCACTTTGTGGCCTCTTCAACTTTTCTGATGCCACCCAAGCACTCTAGTCTCTTAACTCACGTTTGGCATAGAGCAACATGGGCAGAGGTACTCACCTCAGGTACGTAATAGCACATAGGAATATCATCATCTTGTATTTTGTCTTGACTAGACCCAGGCATGAAGTCAGGTATAGAATGTTGTACAGGTATCAGGTATAGAAAGTGGCATAGAATGTTGGATGGGTCGCTGACCTAGCAGGTTGACTCTGTTACCTCCAGAACGCTTGGTAGGACATCTAAAGTAATTGATCGCGAGACGTCCAAGAAGTGCGTGACTCTGTCGATCACATAAATTTATTCTTGACACAACCGGCCACTCCAGCACAGGCTTGCACTGAACAGTCCAATCGTTACTATTTTGGTCCTGCTAAGTCCAAGCAGCTGTTTTTTTGCTTGCTTTAAGTTGCCCATAACTTCTTCGTTGGTATAGCGGTTATATCCGCGCCAGTGTTTACCTCGAACTTCATGGGCAAGCCGTTGACTGTCGCACCTCTGTTACGCCTTTTGTAAGCGGATAAGCACACGGCGGCGAAGTGTACACGTCCCTTTTTGACACAAGCACTGCACGTTTTGCCGTTCGCTGGGCACACAAAGTGTGATGGTGGAAGCGTCGTTGAGCCGCACCCCTTGCACGTCGGCGCAGTCTGCTCGCGCTGGTTTTTCTGAGCCTACTGATTTGACTTTCCTTTACTCTTGGAGTTGCGAGCAGGGGTGGCGGCGGCTTCTCGGCGTTAAGTTGCAGCTTCTCCCTTAACTGCGTGTCTTTGAGACCGACCACGAGCCTATCTCGGATCAGTCAGTTCCTCTGATCGCCGTACTCGCAGGTTTCGGCTCGTCGCGGCGAACGTATCGACTGTCTCGTGCGCTTCGTGCTTCCGGCTGTTGAACTTCGCACGCTCGTGTATGACGTTCGTCCGCGGCACAAAATATTTCGCTAACGCTCGGGTTTCTGTGTCGTAGCCGAGTTTCTCGGCGTCGCGGAGCTAGGTAATCTTCGGCTTCACGACCCATGGCATAGACGAGGGCGTTTACCTGCTTCTCGTCAGCTTGCTTCCTAAGTCCTGAGATAGCGCTCTCATCTCGTGAACCACCGTTTCCACTCTTCGGATCGCCGAAACTGGTTTTTTGGGCTGTTCAACTACGAACGGGTTGAGCGGACGGGCGCGGTTCGTCGGATAGACTTTCTCGCGCCTGCGGTGCTCCTGCTGCATGCCGGATTATACCTTTCTTGCGCCTTGCGGCGCTCTAATTTCAAAATAACTTCACTTTGAGTTGAAATGTTTTGGAAAGTCACGGAGAGCAGCATACGAAAAGCCTGGCACAAGCGAAGATACTACTACAAGAGAGCAGGCCCGGTCTCTACTACGGCCCCTACTGCTCCTCTGGAAAAATCAGTTATGCTATTTTGAAGGTAGAGCGCCGCAAGGCGCAAGAAAGGTATAATCTGGCATGACTGATACAGCACGAGCGCCACAGGCGCGAAAAAGTCCATCCGACGTACCGCGCCCGTGCGAGGAGATGGTTACGCCAACAAGGAATTTACCCGGAGCGGAGCTGTAGGCATTGAAGGCGAAGCCATGTGTAGTGAAGTTTTGTGTCCGGGGCACTGCGCCCCTGCGCTGCGGGAGTTTTCAGACTTCTATTTCAACGGTGCGTTTCTCACGGCGTTGTCGAGCATCCTGCCGCTGCCTCCATGTCGTGGTCGTCTGCCGAGCATGTGACGAGATTGACGAGACGCAAGTGTTAATTGACGACTGTTTAATAAGCCACACTCGCATCGCTACATGCCGTCTCGGCTGGCGGCGGCCGCGGTCTGCTAGAGGCGTCATCGCGTCATTCCACATCTCACCATATGATTTCACCATGGATGGATGGATGGCTGAACCATTTAGATTGGGCGGCGGCTCACACCACCTAGCCGTGACTATATAGTAATATGTGTGACTGCAGAGAAGTAGTATGTATGTAATTGTACTTAGTGGAGGGTTACATTCCACTCGTCTTAATTTTAGCCACCAAACAGATAATCTCTGTTTGGTTATTTCTACGTTGTCTGCACTCCCCCAAACCCCAACGCTTTGAAAAAATCCACCCTGTTGCTTTAAACTGTAGGACGAAACCCTTTATAGAAAAATATCAGGTGTTCAGCCGTTTCTTCCTCTTCACACACACCGCATAACGTGTCTATCCCTTGATAGTTGGTTCGGTACATCTTAGTCCGCAATACTCCCGTCCCGTCCTGACTTCAAACAACAAAGATCTTTCCCTAGAATTATTGTAGATATTTTCTTTGGCAATTTACTGCTTGAAAATTCTGTATGTTCCCAGTGCTGATTTCGTCTGCATCCCTATTTCCCACAGACCCCTCTCTGTTTGTTAGACCTTGCCCTTAACCGATGATTCTTGGTTTGGCCTCCTGTTGCTGTCCAGATATTTGCTCGACAATTTTCTGGTTCACTTCCTCCACTTTGTGTCAACATTCCTCATGTACAAGTAGCAGAAAACTTTCCTAGCCCACTGCTTTTCCCCCATTTCTCTCGATCGCTCCTATGTCTTGCTGCTAGCTTCTCTGCTCTCAAATGGTGACCACACTGTCTCCCTGTACCCTCTATTTGGTGCATTTCCATGTGCTCCCAAAGCAAGCCTACCTACCCCACGTGGCTTAATTTCCAACCTTTCTCAAACCTCTGATCTTACGCACAGGACCGCATTGCCAAAAGTCAGACTAGGAATCATCACTCCTTTCCAAATCCCTCTCGACCACTTTGTACCTATTGTAATTATTTACTTGTACCTATTAGTTATCACCTATTGTAGTGCCCTATTTTTCATCACAGCTGCATTCCTGTTACTTTAAGTCCTACCTTTTGTGTTCTGTTATGTACGCAGCTCCATTGTTTATCCACATGCCAAAATATTTGTGCTTATCCACTACCTCCAGTGTAACCTAGCTCCTGTATCCTATGCTTGCCACCTTTATTTTGATTAAAAATCATGATTGCTGATTTCTCATTACTCAAGTTTAAACCTAACCTAGCTCCTTCTTTACTGCAGATGTCCATCGATCCCTGCAAATCTTCCTTGTTGTCAGCCATTAGTACTACATAATCTGCGTACATCAGTCCTGGTAATGACTGTTCAATCTATTCTCCCTGCTTGACAAAAGAAAGGTTGAAGCCAAGTCTGCTCCTCTCTAATTTAGCCTCTAATCCTTGTAGGTACAGTGTGAACAACAAAGGTGACAGCCCCTGTCTAAGCCCCGTTGTATCTCTATAGGCTCAGATACCTTTTTTTTTCCATTTTATAATCACCTTGAGACTTTTATAGATATCTTTTAAGAGATTAGTTGCTCCATGTTCCACATCTAGTGTGCCCAGTGTGTGCCACAAGTCTTGAATTACACTGTTGTAGGCTCCCTTTATATCCAGAAATGCCAGCCATAGGGGCATGTATTCCTATTCTGCTATTTCGATGCACTGTGTCAATGTGAACAGATTGTACCCAAACTCCTTTGTTTCTGGAACCAATTTTGTAGTTCCCCCAGCATCCCCTCACCCTCCACCCATGCCTATGGACATGTGTGCGTAGTGCCATGTCATATTAGTCCCGCACACAACACTCCCTTGAGGACAAACATACAGCAAAAATGCAACATTTTATCTAAATTTACAACTGTATGTTATTCATTGTTAGTCTTCTCGGGTACTGAAGAAAACTGGAATGCTTGATTTAAAAAAAACTAGCATGCGAACTAGGGCCTATATAGGCAATTTTCATAAAGCTGTTTTGTTTACAATACCGTTTGATTAATATAAGGCTGTATAATGGGCACCTGATCACAGTTTCCTTTATGCATAGAGATGCTTGCATGGCGTTATGGCTATGGGAACTACAAATAGGAGTCAGAATAATCCATTTACTTTTTGTCATCTGTGTAGCCCATATTAGTCATTCCTCCTTGAATTCCACATTTATTGGCAATTATTCCTAATGGGACAAATTTTTACCTATATTATGGCCCATTCCATTTTCCAATAAGAATTTGTTGCCGTGTATTTCAGCCCTTGTGTCTTGCTTAAACGAAGGGATTCAGAATAATAATTTCTAGCTGCAATACAACATGAGCAAACTCCCCCATATACTGTAATATGTACTAACTTCTAACAATTCAACTGCATACATTCTGCTGTCATCTCCCAATAGGAGCCAGCACTCGAGAGTGGCCAGTAATGTAATAACTGCTCTCCAAGCCAATGTTAAATACCGGTATGCTGCTATAGGTTACATCTGGAAAAAAAAAACATTGTATATATATATATATATATATATATATATATATATATATATATATATATATATATATATATATATATATATATATATATATATAGCTCTAGGTAACAGATTCTATATAGTAGTCACCAGGTAACAAGCTTTCTTTTATGTGTGTTAGAGAAGAAAGGAAATGCAGAAGCTAGTAGATCTCTTGTACAATAAAAAAACCTTTCTCTGAAGTGGTCTTGTTTAAGAGTTTTTTGGTGTTGCAAAACGAAGAGAACTACTCTTACTAGTCATGGCTGACAAAATGCTTGTTGAATGAATTCGGTGATGTGTAGGGCTTTCATAAGGAAGGGCAGCAATTGTGTCTTTGCTTTCAGTTAGATCACACCAAAACAGCATGAAAAGAGTAGGCTCAACTCAAACAATGGAGGCTGCTTTAAAAAGCAACTTCAGAAAGCCCACCTTACCTCAGATGAGTTTGTACTTGACACTAGCAGTATATGATTAGCTTTAGTAAACAAAGATCTCATGTTTCCAATCATAACATTTTTTTTATTGTTTCTAGATACCTAATAAGACAGATGCGCTGGCAAGGCTTTTGAGAATGCACTTTCTGATTGTTCGGTAAGACTAAGGAAAAACTAAACATGAAAATTTTGAATGTTTTGGTTTTAGCCAAGCGAAATAAAAATTATATCAGAAGGTACTTTTGGCAGAAGATACTGAAAAGCTGAAACCCCACTTATGAGCACACCTTCTAAAAACAGCTGTGAAGAATAGAGCTTCGTTGGTTGCTGCTTTTGTATACATATGAAAAGTTTGACAGAGATCACAAATATGCGAGAATAGTATGAATGCATGTTTGCCTTAATAGTGCAAGGAATTCAGACAACCACACAAGAGAAAACTACAAGACAATGAAGCACTAACTTCAAACTAAAGCTAATTCGTGATGAAAAGCACCTATTTGACCACCATCACAATAACATAAGAGCAATAAACACAAATAAATCATGGCTCATGTGCCCTCAAAACACCAAAACATCAAATCATGGCTTATCACACTGCTGCATCCTCAGAAAAAACAAACAAAAAAAAGCTGAACATGAAAGTGAAAACCATGCCAGAGCTCGTATGCCTGCACAAAAGGCAGACAGGTAGTATCAAATTGATACTAGACACAACTTTTGGGGAATTACAGTTAACTGTTATCAAAGGGTGGCTAATACTCGAGCCATTTTTGTGTTATAGAAAGCTTCATCTATTTCTCGAGTTAATCTATCTTGTATACACACACGGTAAACCTATGTTGTACATGCCTAGATACACATACAAGGTGTCAAAACTGAATATAGAGAGAGACTCAGCACCAATGTAGATGCATGTATACATGAACCTAACTAGGCCACTGCCATGAGGCCTTTTCTGAATTGTCTTTAAGTATATGACATTTGAGAGGCAAATATTAGGGCAGTCCCATTCGTGCTTCAATTCTGTGGACGGGTTGATACATGAATTCCTAATATGACTCTCAATCTTGTTTTAATGACCTAGCTGAATCAATGACAGATAAAACATGCAATGATCACGATGGAATTATGATGAAAACATGCACCTGCTAAGCAGCACTGAAGGAGCATTGGAACTTTTGAGGGAGGGTCGACAGACATCCGAACAGAGATTTGGGAGCCCATCACTGCTTCGCTGCAATGCTCGCTCACAGGTCCTGTGGGATGCATGTTATTTTTTGGCATTTCACAGCAGTCTTGCAGCACCCCTGTTGTACACCACTGGGTTAGGGCTCTTTGGCTAGCATTGCAATAGCTCCTGCCAACTTAGATTAGAACCTCCTGCACATTTCTGAATGGATTTGATAATGTTAGCTTAGCCTTTGTCAAATCTTTATACCGAAAGGGAATGCCACAAATTCCAAATACATTTTCAAATTTTAATACAGCACAATATGGTGAAATTAAGATGGCTGTCATCACCATGCATCACACCAATGTTGATGATAGGATAATGACACTTATGTCCCTCAGTAACAGCCCCGAATCTGGCCTTTGGTTATATACTAAGTGGCGTGAGTTTAAGTTTGGAAGCTTGTATCTCTGGATTTTGTTGTTAGCCAATGTAGCCTGAGCTTTGCAAGATTGCACCAACTCAGCTTTGTTAACACCGTTTTATTTTATCTTAGCCAACACATAGTAATGCAATCTCCGGTTGATATAATCAAATGAACTTATCCTGGGGTTTTCCTAGATGAAGCAGGTGAGATTACGTTAAGTTGAATTGGCTGGGCTTACACAGTAAATGTAAGGGCATAGCAAAACCATTAAGAGCAAAGCAATGCAGCCATAGTAAACACATTCATATCGGCTTTAATGCATTTTTTATTTACAGTTACAACAGAAAAGCATTTAGAATGAAGTGACATTCGGCTACTGTTGACTGTTTTAAACAAGTAGGACTGTGTGTGTTGTCATGCCTGTAGACCTGTTTCAGTACAACACGTTCAATTTTGCTAAGGTTGATTCAGATTGAACTCAAGGATGATTGCGCACTGATTCACTGATTGACAGTCATTTTCAAGCGCAGGAATGTGCATGCCAGACATAACTCACTCCTTGGTGCAGTGCTGCTGCACAGCTACTCAAGGGTATGCAGAGTAACATTCAGAGCACGCTCAACGAGGTGGCTTGAGTGACTGACCAAGCAACACATCGCTCAACCAGCATCGATTTTCCCCTGCATTGAATCATACATGATTGCAGTGTTTTAAAGCCATATGCTTAGTGGCTTAGCTTAGACTATGGTTATAACAGGTAGCGTATGTCAGTGCTTCATGTCTATTTGGCGAGCTCACCTAAAGGCCTTTGTGTTAAGGTATCAGTTAAGAAGGTGTTTGTCATAACTTGTCTTTCAGCAATTCACTCTTGTAGGACAGCTTTGGGTACCTGCTTTGTGCATTGTCATTTGTATCCCAGTCAGCAGACTGACTTGTGGTGGTATTCTGGCTCATATAGTGCTCACATCACAGTCCTGAACATGCAGAAAGCTGCATGTTCAGGACAGTGATGTGAGCACAATGTAAATGAACAGTCATTGTAGTAGGACGTACCAGCAAGTTTTTCTAGCTCTCGGAGATACCTCATGTGCCTTGCTTCATGCGCTGCCTGCCACCTTTGTATGATTTCAAGTGTCAGTGCTACCCACGACCAGAGCCAATGCAGTATTACTTCCTCTCACATAGTGAAGCTGTGCAACAAGGCAAAAAGGAAATGAGCCTCATGCTTTTTAGCAAGAAGTCGTTATTTGTTGGAAGCAAAAACTGAAAGCTGAGCGACTCGGAATTGATTCACACTGTGGGCTGTCATGATAAACACACGAACGAGAAATGAAAGCGTGGATGACACAGGCATAATCCATGCTTTGACTTCTCTTCCTTGTGTTTATCACGCGACCCACGGTATGTATGTTAGAAGCAAGATTTAAGTCCGGGGTTTTCTTGATGAGCTTCAGGTACTGTTCTGTTGTTCCATGTACTGTGTGACGAGAAGACAAATATATTTCTTGGAAGATAATGTGCATGCACCCAGGTAACTGTCATCTTGTGATTGACAGCTGCTTCTTTCCTCACTCCCAGGCTAAGTGGGTGCTTTCGTACTTTTCTCAGTTACTAGCCAATTGCTTGCACAGTTTGGTTTCTATATGATGATGGGATGCACTGCTTCGTAGGTTAAAAAAAAAAGGCATTTATTGTGAAATATGTGTAGTCCATAAAGCTCAAAATAAACTATGCCGCCATTGAATACTGTCACATATTTGTGTGTGTGTATTCACTTGTGTACTTTCTTGCAATAGAGAGATAAGGCAGATGCGAAGAAGGCCTGTGATGGCAAATGTTACTTTCTTGTAGATTCTTGCTACTGGTGTTGCTGTTGCCTTCTGAGGTGAAAGTGTTGAGTGCTATTTTATACTACACTAGTTCAACGTACTTGACCAGGAGACACCAGTTGACTTAACTGACCTTGCTGAGAATAGCGTGAGTGATATTAGCTAGAGCTAGGGGCTCTGGAAGTGTATTTGAAATGTGGCGGCAAGAGCCAGACTCGTTACGCCTACACAAACTTATCTCTTTCTTATTCTGAGCCCAGTTAAGGCTTAATATTTTGTACATTAGAGGGGGCCAGTTATCCCCTGCAGTGAGCGCCGCACAGATTCCATTGCAAGCAATGAGCTTGGCAAAACATATTTGGTTTGGGCGAGCTATTCGAGGTCATGAACATGAATTTTGTCTATCGAAACTGCCTATTGGTGGCCAGGTATTTATTTATAACTGGGCAGCCACGTCTTAAATTTAAGAATCACTCTACTGCAGACGTGTCCATCGCCCTGTAGTAAAGAATTCCTGGGCATGCTTTGAAGCATACAGAGCACCTAATGTACAACTTAATATGAAGTTTTATAATTTGTATAACCTAAGTGGTTTGGGTTCTCAAAGAGACCTTTGCATATGGAAAGCGTCATACCCCACTTGTGTTATTTTGTGCAGCTTTGGGATTGTCTTGTATACATTTCTGGCACTCTTTTGTAAGCCCTGCGGTTTGTGTCCTCTCTTTGCACAGTCAAAACTTAAAGCTCCCTATTGCCAAGGCCATGAATTTCAAGGTATTTGGCACAACTGGCAGGATTCAAGGAAATTCTGCTGTTGGTGAGCCGCGGTTACACTCGCAGTTTAACAGGAGGAGTTCTGAGTTGAGATTGAGCTGTTTGAATTACATGCATGCATATTTGGAGATTCAGCTGTAGCCACTAGTGACATCAAGTCAACTTTTGTATGCCCGACATCATGGTAAAAGTAACACGTAAAACGCACGAATACACAGCCTTTGCCACTGCAGACGATAGATAGCAGCCAACAGCAATCAACGGTGCTTCCTTGATCAGTAGATGTGGATGTTAACCTGTACCCTATGTTTACACTGGGAAGTCAAAGTGCTACGTAATTTCAGAGCACCATGGTTTGAGTAGTGAGCCCTTGCCATTGTGGCTCCCACTAAAATCAGTGATGTTTGCTTTTATTCAATATGACGATTGGCCACCGTTTTGCTTGGTAGAATGCGTTTGGGTCTGAGAAGGCGTTTGTACTGAGGAAAAGGTTCTGTAAACCAACATTGATGCTAATCAAATTCTATAGCTCCTCAGCTGCATGTATAGAGTTACATTTGTTTGGTGAGGAGCAATTATACAATGTGTATAGCGGCCGTGAAGCAGTATGTTGAAAACATTGGTGTGCATGGCTGTTTACATAATGGGTACAGCCTTGTGAAATCTGCTGTGGCAGCAATAATAATAATAAAAAAGACAAGGACAAATCTGCTCATCCACAATTTGAACCCCTGTCGGAGTATAAGAATGAGCGTTCCAAGGTTTTTTTTTTTTCTTTATTATAGCATTGTCACATGGCCACTTTCGATCGCGATCGAGCCCGATCCCGTTCGAAATTCTCGACTGTGATTGGCTTCCTCTCACGGCTTGCTCAAGGAGGGCACACGCGACCGAGAAATTGGATCCTGATCGAGTTTGATCGCCATGGAGAGTGCGCGGTGTGACAACTGCATTGCACTACTCGGAATACGAACTAGCGCTCGACATGATCGCATCTATTTCTAGTGCGTGAGGCTTTCCATTGAATGTCGCTACAACTAACCAACGTTTTGCTTCTTTTGCGCTACAGTGGGCCGTGACGATTCCGTTCATAGCTTCAAAGTGGACAATAGACAGACGTTTTCTCGCTCGTAGAAGCATGAAAAGGTGGGCTTGTGCTTGGCAATGAACTCTGACCGACACGTTTGCTTCCGGCTGGAGCAGCAGACGCGACAACTCGCCGTTTGTAGGCTGCCGGCCGATGGCGGTATCCCTCGCGAACGGCAAGATATTTCCCTGCCGTAGAGAGCATCGGACCAGGAACGATTCTTGAGGCGATTTTTGTCGCTGAATGCGAGCATGGCCACGCCGCATCGCCGTGCAGAGCGGAAGCGGAACATTATTTTTCGGTGAGTTCGCACTGACGCAATGCAGTCGGTCGGCTCGTCGGTCGTGCAACGGGCGGCGCGCCGGCAGGAAGCCGCGTCCACTTGAGACACCTCTTACGCGACGTACATACGTTCCAAGTTTCCAACGTTCGGCGGTTCCGTTGGCGGATGCACCGCCACGGCATCGACCTTTGCCATTTCTGCCGCGGCCGTGCCTGTCGCCGAGCATATAGGCTTAACTGGATCGGGCGGAGCTTGCATGATTGCGGAGTACAGTGGTAGTATTTAATCACGTGACCTTCAGGTTGGTTCCAGATCACGTGGTTTTAAACTCTCAATAGATGGTTTTTGGTCACGTGATCTAAAACTCCGTACGTCGTAAAGCCGGCTGATGACATCCTTTTACTACGTTTCTCAGAGATGGTAGTAAAACGATGTAATGTAACGCATTTTACTGCCTCATGCCAGAGTAACTTTCTGGTGCCAGGTAGTCTTCAAAGCTCATGAGCCGCAAAAACCCCAATGCCGGCTAACTTTTGTTTACAGTGTAAAACATAGTTCAGTGCTTCTCTGCTTCATGAAGACAAGCGTGGCGCTGTTGGTCAGAGGCCTGTCGCAAGCGGCGAGCATCTTGTGCTGCTTCGGCAATTTTAAAGTGTAATTCGCCCGCAATTATTATTGTATTTAGATTGGAAACTGTCTTGATAGTGACATGAATGACGCTCACAAGTTCATGAAGTTAGCTCAGTTATGCTACTTGCGCCCGCTTTTTTTCAGGTTCCGGAAACAAACGTCTAGAGCTCTTAACTGTGTCCGGGATGGCAAAGACGTCGAACAAGAGCGTACGAAATATAAGGATCATGTACCAATTCTGCATTGAATAAACAGATTTGCACCAGTTCAAAAGCGAGAGAGGTGAAGATTTGTTTGCGAGACTGCATATGTAGGTAGTGTATACCAGCGTAAAACGCGCAGGGACTATTATTTGTCCCCTGAACGTGCAAAATAATTGTTTTGAATTTGAGGGAACGTAAAACGTCATCGAATAAATGCTGTGATCAATACAAAAGCCGACAGTGGCATTGAACGGCAGAAATCGTTTTCTGGTGAAGCGCTGCCACTGCCAGGTTGCTATAACATTCTTTTTTTTTTTTTTTTTTGCTGCCATGATTGATGATATATGTGGTCGGCCTTGCCAAAACCATCGTCAGACTTCTCAACCGGAATCATTGTGTCGACCTCTGTCAAGATTCGACACACATGCTCAGTTGTGTACGCATTCTCCTCCTTTACAATGACAAGGTTCTCTGAGTGTCGATATGGCCACCCCTCTATAATGAAATAAAAACGAAAAAAAAAAATATATACCAGAGTTTTCCAACAATCATTTCTTTAAAGTATGGACCACAGACTGTTGGGTCATGCGGGTGTTATCCAAAGCACGAGCGAGTAGTTCCTTTGTATAACCTGGCCCATTTTTATTGGCAACCTATTCTCTTGACGCATGTAAGAGTTATGGCTGGCTGTCTTTCCTGGAGTGTTTATGCGGCTGCCATCCCACGGGAGGCTTGCTTGCTCTATTTGCAAATGGCTTCTTTGTTAGCCTTAACCTTGAACGCCAGGCACTATTGCCAGAACCGCGTTAGCTGCAGATATACAATCGGGTTCCGCACAATCTTTTCGCCTATATAACACGAGTGAAGAGGTGCCCATTAAAATGCTCCTCGAGAATTGACACTCACACACAACTTCACCGGTTTAAGCGTTTTGTCAGCACACTCCGATTTCTCGAACAGTTCTGGGTCTCCCGGCTTAGTAAAGAGAGATATATTCATGCTTGGCTAGCGTTTGAAGCCTGGCCTAAAGTGGGCGCAAAGGAAGTGATGTCCCTCATGCTGGCTTTCTTCTGTGTGGGCATACTTTAATTGCCTTCCATACACTGAGGAGCGACGAATATCCCCTACAAAGCCCAGTTCCTAAACCTCGTGGTAAAATACTGGTACAAGAACTATTGTGGAACCGAGCGCAGATCACCTTCTAGTCTGCGTGTTTATAGACGATAAAAAAACTGTTTTGAGGTTGACTCAATGGAACAATGAAGATCGAACTTCTGTATATGGTCTGACTAGAGGCCGACCATTTTATGTTAAATGTTACGCGGAGAACAATCTATTTGGAATATTACAAACGTATAGTAACATCAAAGTGAGCGCAGACGATGCGCGATTTGCGACATGATTATGATGTTGATGATTTATGTGAACCTCCTTCGAAACGGGGTGGTGACGTATAGTCACATTGCCTGCTTGATCTAATCGGGTATGCTAAACATGACAACCTTGACGAGCAGCGCAAAAAAAAAAAAAAAAAAACACGGGCAAAGAAGGCACAAGTACGCAAGTTGTGCCCGCCCTGTGTATTTGTGTCTTCTTTGTCCGTGTTTTTTTGCACTGCTCGTCAAGGTTTTCAGCTACCGACCGGCGCAAACAAAAGTATTCTTGATGCTATACATGTTTTTCATACCGTAAATTTTTATACATCGCCTTATCCTATTTTTTTTTCTTCCCCAAAACTTCTCTATCTACCTTGTGCCGCTACCTATGCTTGTAACGGATCCGGCCGTTTTAATCACTTCTCTGATTTTTTCCACCAATGCTCTAAACGTCTCTTGCTTATCTCGATTGCTGAGCCGGTCGGTACTCCCATCCACTTAAAATTCCAGCGCTTCTGGAAGGTGTACGTTAACTACGGGTCTCACTGGGCGAATGCCTTCGCATTCCGTTAGGATCTGCTGAGGCCTCTTTCCGCAGCCACTGATGACAGGCGTCTGACCACAGCGGCATTCGCGTTGTCACCATGCGGAAAAGCCAGGAACTGCGCCGTTATGCATATCTACCTACCTAGCCACCGCAACACCAGGAACTTATTCACGGAGGAAAAGAGCGCGCCTTGTCAAATAAGTCATGATACGCCTAGAATATCGTGAGGTATGACATACAGAATGTTATACAGAATATTAGTCTCTATGTACTGCACTGATTTTTTGTAGTGAGATAACCTATCTAAAAAGACAATGTAAAGAAATAGAACTGAGGAAATGGTTGAACAAGAAGGGTGATAGATGCCCACGAACTTTCGGAACGAAGTAGGGTAGGGCGTCGCAAAATGATACATGAAGCAAAACGCTTCATTTAGAACTTACTGCGCCCTCTCGAATGCGCCATCTAAGTGGTGTGGTATTTCGTCCACAGGTTCCCCAGCATATCCACTTTGCTTGAGTAGAAAACTGTCATGAATGAGCGATAGTCCTACAGCAAAAAAAAAAAAAAAAAAAAAGAGAAAAAGAAATAAAGAGAAAGGCTGAGGCCAGTAGAGTCGGAGGTCCCCAAAAGGGGTAAAAAAATATGTTCATTTAAGTTTGCGAGCGAGTACACCGTAGTGTCTGTACTATTTTCTGTAAGCGAAAGTTTTTTGTTTTGATGTTTCGCTTCAATGTAGCTACAGCTTCACGAAGTTTTCACTGGATGCGTCCTAATATTCACTGCACCAAAATTATTTAAGTATACTAGAAGACAGTAATACTGTAAACATTCCATGGAGGCCTTCGCGAACCCTAATATTATTTACGTGAAGCTCAGTGCTTCGGACTGATCTATCCTGTTTCGTCGAAACGGCTACACGAAAGGACACGAAGCAAGAAATAACACTAAGAACACAAGCGCCGGCGCTTGTGTTCTTAGTGTTATTCGTGTTCGTATCTTCCTGTGCCGCCGTTTTGAGAAAATCAACATTTGCCAACTCGCACAACGGTCCGTTGAGTACAATTTCTGTCTTCTTGTCTAGGATGGTATGGACGTACGCGAGAAAGACATCCAGTGCTCCTTTCACTGAAAATAGCATGTAACGAGCACGCGAAGTCGTTCATCAATGGAGACACTTTATTCAAGCACCAACAAAATTCCTTCGTATGCCGCAGATACGTTCAGGAAAACTCGTTGAACCCGCTGAAAGCGATAAAGGTTTTCACGAAACTTCGGTAGTGCCAAAAATAGCGTAAGCTAAAGCAAAGAATGCAGAGGTGAGCACGACACTCACTTCCACTCCCTACAAGGGCACTGTGTTGGCTAAAGCTGTCCCGAGCTTTCGACTTTCGCTCACCCAGAAAAGCGGAAATTGAAGAAGGCTAACAAAAACGGGGGCAAACGCACCAACTCAGTATACAAACATGTAAAGAGAAAATCCGAGGAAACCTAAGCGCTTCTTATGAGTCGTGAATACGGAGAGATTAATGTCTAATCGAACGCTGCTGAGCGCTCCTTCGAGTTTTTCGCTCCAAGTAATGTTTTCGAGTTTTGATGCGGGGTATGTTATCGAGTTTTGCGATTAAGTTGGCGCGGGCTATTTTCTTGTACAGTTTCTGCCTGAGAATGTTGGCTGTAGACAGGACTCGTTGGATGATATCGCTGACAAACAACGCACGCCGCATGCTACCGACGACATGCGCAACAAGAGACCGAGGAAGCCGAACCGGCGACCAAGGCCGGCAGGCGCGGGCTGCAACTAAGCGCAGTGAGAGAGACAGAGAGAGAGAGAGAGAGAGAGAGGGAGAGAGACATATGGACCGCACGTCGGTTTTCGAGGGCGGGAGAGATAGAGATTCTTGTTTTGAAAGGAGGAAAAATTGGGGTGAAATGCAGCGCAGTAACTGTCTCTCGTGAGAGGACCGCGGCACGCGCACGCTTACGTCACGCGACTGCCTCGCCGACGACAACCCATCTCGAGCCGCCGCATCGCGTCGCCGTATCTACTCCGTCGAGGCGCACTGGGGACGTGGCGTCGCGGCGATGCCCTCTCACCTCACGCGACACCTATCGTGATGTGGTGGTAGCAGGTGTTACGATTCGCTCGCTCTGCTCCGTCAAAGCCCGCTCGGGAAGTGGCGTCGAAGCCAGTGTGAATTTACGGAAACAAAGTGGAAAGTTGGGCGAGTTGGTATACATTCATAATGGCAACAGCGCGAACAAAATGACGATGGAGTCAAAGGACACAGGACGAGCGCTGACGAGTCATGTCTAATGCGTGTTTCAGTAAACTTACTTGTGAGTCAGCGCTCGTCCCGTGCCTTTTCACTCAGTCGTCGTTTTGTTCGCGCTGTTACCATTATGAACGAATTTGTGGGCCGCTTCGCTGCTACAGACGACGGCTTTTTCGCTCAGGGGGCCATTTGTCGCTTTCGCATTAAAAGTGTTCTGCCAGCCACACGACTCGCGAAGAGGGCAGTGGTATGCAAGTTCTGGAGGCTCTGTACAAACTCAGTGCACAAGCTGCTTCGAGTGTCCCCGTGAAACCTGCGTGTGAGCCCCACCGGACCGCTACAAGTGCCTCATTTGCGTGCAATTATTTGTTTTATTTTTGTGGTTGTCTCATTTCGCCCCGGGGTAGGGGCAAAATGAGACATCGCCAAATATTAAAAAATTATGTTTATAGAATACTTATGCTAATCGCAGCACGATAATGCTTGGTGACAAAGAAGGCAAGGACACAAGGAAAATTTTAATCGGATTATTTCACAATTATCGATAAAACGAAAAATCAGCATCAATTTGCCAATTTCTGTCTCATATTTCCCACCGTGCTATAATAGCTGCGTTGAAAATCTGCTGTGTTGAAATTTTAATAGCTGCGCTGAATAAATTTTCCGCAGCCGGTAACACACAAATTTTAAGGGGAAGCTGAACTTTCTATTAAGACACCGGTGTTGTGATTGTAACACTCCACTGAGCATCAATGTTTGATATCTTTGTCGAGAAAACTTGACATTCTGTCGCAACTAATAAGTCGATCTAATAACTCATAGTGTTTAATTCAACCACGGTCACGGTGGAACGGATGCACTAGCGCGTAGCTGGGCATATTGTCATGCGATGGCAGCGAGCCAATTGCAAATATCCCTTCAGAACGAGGAGCTTTTTGAATGACAAAACAATTTCGTTCGTAAGTGCTGATTGCCAATGGCTGGCCATTTTTGGTAATAATGTGTACAGCTTCGGGATTGTCTGGAATCTGTTCTTATAGGAACAATTTTAGCATAAGAATGGTTTTCTTAATGCTGACCACAGTTCTGGGCCTGTATTCACAAATGCGTTTTTACGCTAGAAGATTTCGTAAAAGCAGATGCGAGCCAATCATGACGTCAGACATATTATTAGGGAAGGCGGCCGGTCAATGGCAAAGAGCCCTTGCGAGCAAAAAACTCAGTGCCCTTCCAATCTGTGAACAAGGATGACCAGCGAAGCTGTGTATCTGGGCCTCTTAAAGGCGAACTGCACCCCCGCCACAGGTCGGCCCGGCATTGCCCTATCTTCGAGATCCGCCAGATCCTAACCATAGACAGCTTCGCTGTAAAAGCTTTGTTAACTCGGGTCCCGTATCATAAAGGACATATTTTTTTTGTAACGACCATCCATCTGCGCCCGTCTTTGTAAGGTCCCATCATCCCGGCGGCCATCCGTTGCGCTAGGCAGAGACCCGAGGTGGCTTGCACAAACATTTAATAACAAAAATAATAACGAATTTAGGAACGCGTTCTTAAATGTTCCATAGACAACGCTTAGTCCGCACAAGAAAGCGTTCTTAAATTCGTTATTATTTTCGTTATTCAGTGGTCGTGCAAGCCCCCCTCGCTCTTCTGTCGGCCCCGATCTTTGTTTACCGCCCCCTTCGCTTTCAGGGTCTTTTTATCTCATCACCTTGCTTTTCGCTGGTTCTCCGAAGACAAGTATCTCTTTTCTCTGCTGCCGCCATACCTTTCTCTTAACAATAAAAGCAGTCTACACTGTGTACTCGAGCTGCGAAGACGTACTTCTTTCCTCCGTCCGAATCAGTCTCCGACATCTTGTTGTGTTGTCCTGCTATGGAGAACGAGGTCGCGGGCTCATTCCGCAGCTGCAGGTGGCAGCCGTTTTCTGATGGAAGTGCAAGGCAAAAAGTAGCCGAGGTAGCCAAACTTTTTTCGAGGGCCGTTCACTATACGGTCTGCCTAATATGCAAACGGTGGCTTTGGCGTATAACCGATGTGCTTTTCTTCAGAGCGACCGGCCTATGTGAACGTCTTTGACTCGCTCAGGCCCACTGCGTGCGTGCGCGAGCTCACAGCGGATTTCCTCCCCCCCACCCTCTCTCTCTCTCTCTCTCTTATGTTTCTATTCCATCTTTCCCGTCCCCCAGAGTAGGGTAGCCAACCAGACGCATTTCTGGTTAACATCCCTGCCTTCTCTCCTCATTTCCTCCTCCTCCTCCTCCTCCTACTTTTCGAGTTAGCGCTATGCTTTACATTCCTCCACTTTTTTGTAGTGCCAGACAACCGCTTTTAGGGCAGCTAAAGTTTTTTAACTGCGGTATAAGCAAAGCGCGTGAAAAGAAAGGGCAAACATTACATAAAGTGCAGAAAAAGCACATCTCTCAATTTTTTTTTTTCGCTTGGGTTTCTAGTTTGAGAGCTTGCCGCAATAGAGAAGCCTCCCGACAGCGTGCTCTTCAAGGACGGTATCACTCAAACCTTACGAGAAAAGCACAGAAAGGGAGGCTTGACGTGCTTATCTCTCACCAGAATGCTCTAGGTGAAAGAACGTTCAATTTATGCGGGAAAAGTGGAGTCCCGAGGACTCGCGAGGATATTAGGTTCTCGCACACAACAGAGCACTGAGCATCTCACGCTGGCTAAGCGGGCGCTCGGACACGAGAGAGCGGTGATCACGGAGAGAAAGATGGCGTAGCAGAGTGGCCCGGCCCTGTCGACGCCGGTGTTATACGAGCACCGTTTACGCGTGAGGCTGTTGTGTGCACCGGTTCGAACTCTTTGTCCCTAGACGTAAATGGGCACAACATCACGGATTATATGGCGATTCTTCGCACTGCGTGCATATGTGGGCTCAATCAGCAGAAATTATCGCTAAATCTGGCGTTGCAACACATACGTTTGAGAGGTACAATATATATTTCTGTTTTGCGAGTTCCCTCGTGAAAAGACGGGAAACCGTATCGGAAACAAAAATTAGCCCAGCTTCGGTGCTCTTGCTTGATTTATTGATACATTGTCAGATATGTGCACATTCTCTCTCATATGTAGGATAGAAATTCTGGCAACTAGGTGCGTTTTTACAAAATATTTTCTTACGCTAATAAAGTTTGCGAGAACAAACACAGTCGAAGACAGACAGCGAATATATTATTAGGAAGGCAAGCCGACCAATAAAAGAGAATTCTTATGAACAAGAACTTTGGTGAATATAGCCCGTGGCTTGCGTTAAATGTTTGGGCCCGTTTACTGATTTCACTATCCAGATTGTGTTCTTATAATTATCTAATTATCTTTTTGTGTGAGTTCTGTCACATATTATATTGTCAAACCTTTAAGGATACCCGTACGGAACAGAACGATCTCGCTCAATGCTATGTGACATGAAAGTGTTGCTGTCATTGAGGTTCCTTGGAAGCATACAGACTCTTTGTGATTGATTTTTTTTCGGGAGGTGTACGCACCGATTCGTTAGAAAAGCTCGAGCTGTTCAGTTCATTATCTTCTTTCGTGTATTGATGAAGGCTGGTAGTACAAATGAGCTTTGGGAATCGTAATAAAGTGAAACTGATGACTCTTTCCGTAAACGTCACGCTCGCACTATTCTTAATCACCAGGAGTTCACAAGAAATGCAAGCAGAACGGTGGTTGGGAGGATACAGTGTAAACCTTTCACTCTGAACAAACAAACAAACAAACAAACAAACAAACAAACAAACAAACAAACAAACAAACAAACAAACAAACAAACAAACAAACAAACAAACAAACAAACAAACAAACAAACAAACAAACAAAAACAAACAAAAAACGATTCTGAACAGATCAGGCAGTCAACATGCGTGAACAAACATTCGTAGTGGTTTTCCTTAATCATCGTTTCAAGATTATATTTTACGTGGTTACCATCGCCACAGACATTAGCGCAGTCGCTGTAACATACATTAGAGCCAATCTTCATTTGTACAACAAACGTCAACTTTAGAACAGACGATCATACGCTACTATCGTTCCAGCGGAGAAAGCGATAAAAACATACAGCTGGGTAAGGAGCCTCGTAATGTGAATGTATCCTATTACACGACGGACGAGCCGTGACAGTAGCGACATTCTGAAGTACATTTAGAAGTCACATTTTGATTTGAAAAAATGGCCTCGCATCCAGGACAAGCCTCATTCAAGTCTAATTCTGCATAACTGTCTCGTCTTGAGCTCGAGCATAGTGCATTCATGGTGCACCCACTCACTCTCGCTCCGCACAGCGCACTAGATGTTCGCGAGGCGTCGCAAGTTTGATATTTGTTTGTCTCCCAGCGTAGGCGTCTCCAAGCGGGGACTTCAGAAATCGCGAGTCCTTCATTGCGTTGCGCAGGTGTTTTTCTCTTGACACTTACTATGCAAGGGAGGCCAGTCAACTACAAAGGAGCCTTAATATGATAGCGCATGGTAGTAACCAAAGCTGTCTGGCCCAATGCGTTGCGCTTTGGAAACATAGCATAGACGCATGTCACACTGCGCAACTCCCGCGTTTCATGCAAGTGAGCTGGGGGCTGTAGTTCTTACATGCGCGAAACTAACAAAGCCCAATTCCATGAAATGCTTTTGAGCTTCGTTGTAAGCGCCTGTTGATCAGATCTGGCACATGATGTAATTATGATCGCTCACTGAGCAAGCAAGCTACGGTTTCACGAAGTAGCTGCGAATCGAAAGAGCAGCCGTTGCAAGATATTTGACTTCGTCATCTGAAGAGTCAGTTGCGTAGCAACGAGCTTGCGTTGTGCGCCCATGTGTGTGCGACTATTTGGTAAGCAGGAGGATTTCGCCAGCACAGATGAGCCACGTCGCTTGAACCGTTCAATGGAGAGGGACAAACGAGCTGAATATATCTTACGGTCGCATCGACGACGAGTTTCTGTGAAATGCAGATGCTGTTCTCAGATGTCCCACCCAACGACGTGAAAAATAGTCCTGCATCCGAGCCAAACATGCTCAGTGAATTCGCGTGGTATAGAGAGATTCGTCAAGCGTCCTCCGGCAGCGTAAATGAATCTCGTAAGCAACGCTCTCTTTATTTTATTCATGTTCCTGCATTAAATAAAGAAGGCAGGCATTACTGCATTGAAATAAAGCAATATACACAAACAAACAAACAAAAACAAGAAAAAAAATACTGAGGAAAATTTTCGAGAAAGGCACATTTCTTTTCGAAACTCGTGCCAGTAAGGCAACGAACTGCTCTAAATGAAATAAAAACATAAAAGTGGAATACAAATATGGTCAACGCATAATTATTGGGAATACTGTAATCGATTCGCTCTTCTTGGCAGAGTTTTAATCGAGCTAACTGCGGTTCACTTTTTTCATTTCAGTGCCTAACGTCATTTAACATTCTTACGGGGCCATATTAACAACGGCTGTCCTTCGTAAGTGCTGTATGTTACTGGTCTGCCGCTTTCAATAATATGTCAGCATCACAATCGGCTGCACTCTGCTCCTACGAACAGTTCGGACGTAGGAACGCTTTTGTGCATACGGTCTGTGAACCCTCGGGTAATTCATTAGTTTTAAGGAAGTATACTTCATGGCTATTATAAGTCGACACGCAATATTTGCTGCATCGGAATATACCAGCTTGAATCCGCATACCATAGTGCCCTCGCTCCATATAAAGAAGCTAAGCCTTCGCAAACCGCTCGGGTAGCGGAGTCGTTATGGCCTTGCGCTGCCGAGTGCGTCGTCTTGTGTTCGATACCAGGCCACGCCAGCCGCATATCTAACGTCACTAAAGTTAATCCGAAGCTCTCCACTATGGCGCCCCTCATGAACCATCGGGCATTTTTGGGACGTTAAATCTCACAATTTAATTTAGCCCTGCGCAAACCTAGGCCGGTGTAGTGGAACCATTGTTCTGGCTCAAATGTGTTCCTTCCTTACCATCCAGCACTCATGACCGGGCGATGCTAGTGATAACTTAGGAGGAGCATTGCTCGAACCACTGACGAATAGCGAGAAGAAATCATTACGTTATGCGGATATTAGACTTCCCTGCTTTTACGTGGGCAAGGTCCTATGTTTTTTTTCTTTGCTTGCACACTGCAGGCTGCTCTCATAAATGGAATGTCATTTTGGTTAAATGTCACAGCTTCGAGTCTCTCACGATGTAATCGAGGCACCGACGCGTGTAAACATGCCTCCGCGCACTGTAAAACAATCACAAAGAACGAACAATTATTCTCTGAAGAAGATTATATATATATAGTTCAAGAAACGAAGGTAGATGCAATTGTCATAAGTGTCGTGTGCAGCTTCTTTCCTTCAACTACCTATGCACCGGACCTACAGAACCTTTCATTGAACTATATATATATATATATATATATATATAAGAAATTGCGAGCCTAAGGAACAAGGAAATAAAATTTGTTTCAACAACACATTACATGCAATTCGCAAGGTCTGTTGTTTGTTCCTTAATGATGTCCCGCAACCAACCCCATGGAATCGGCAATAAATTAGGTAGTATAATGGTTCAAGAAAAATATAATTTTGAGGAAACTTTAAAAGAAAATAGATAGCTGGAAATTTTCAAGTTAGAATTAACTAATACATTATGGAACTGTTGTTGTGGCCGTCGTTCTTTCTGTTGCTGCTCTTGTTGCCGGTTAAATTGGCACGTTGGCTGTGACAGCAACACGGAATAAAATTTATTTTCAAACTACTTTAAAAATTAAATTCCAGGGTCTAACGTGCAATAACCACGATCTTATTGTTACGTGTGGAAAGACACAGACGAGAGATGCTATTTACAGGCTATTTACACTGGAGCCAGGCAGCCAGGCTGACACTCGCTCGTGCCGAGGGCACCGACCAACTTCTTCGTCGTTCTCGCGGCGGCTCGTCTCTCGCGGAATCATATCGTAATATTACCCCCCGGCGGCAAAAGCACCGTCACGGTGCTGTTAGATATCCAAGGGGCATGGAGAGTTGTAGGGCTTGAGTCGGGCAACGTGGACAATGTCACTGGTGGTCACAGCGGAGGACGTCGTGGGCGTGGCTAGCACGATTTCATAGGTGACATCGGTCACTTTGCGTATCACGCGATATGGGCCTGTGTAACAGAAAAGCAGTTTTTCACAAAGGCCGACTTTACGCGATGGTGACCAAAGCAACACGAGGGCTCCGGGCACAAAATGGACATCACGGTGACGGAGGTCGTAGCGTTGTTTCTGCTTGTCTTGAGACACTTGTAGACGAGCGCGTGCAAGTTGGCGAGCATGGTCAGCATGGGCGATTGCATCACGGGCATAATCGCTAGTTGAAGCTGTGGCGGACGGAAGCACAGTGTCCAGTGGTAGCGTCGGTTCGCGGCCATACAAGAGGTAAAACGGGGAAAAGCCAGCAGTTTCGAGACGGGAAGAGTTATATGCAAAGGTAATGTAAGGTAGAGCCAGGTCCCAGTCACGGTGGTCGTCGGAAACGTATTTGGATAGCATGTCTGTAAGGGTGCGGTTCAAACGCTCAGTGAGGCCGTTCGTTTGGGGGTGGTAGGAGGTGGTAAATTTATGCTGTATTGAGCAGGCACGCATGATGTCGTCAATGACTTTGGCCAAAAAGGTGCGGCCGCGGTCTGTAAGCAATTGACGCGGAGCACCATGCATCAATATGATATCATGTAGCAGGAAGTCCGCAACATCAGTTGCACAACTGGTCGGAAGAGCACGGGTTACGGCGTAGCGGGTCGCGTAGTCCACCGCGACTGCAACCCACTTGTTTCCTGATGTAGATTCCGGAAATGGGCCTAGAAGGTCCAAGCCGACACGATGGAAGGGCTCGGCAGGGATGTCGAGCGGCTGCAGGTAACCAGCGGGGAGCTGGGAAGGCTTCTTGCGTCGTTGGCAAAGTTCACAGGCGGCGACGTAACGTCGCACGGAACGGGCAAGGCCCGGCCAGAAAAAACGGCGACGTACACGGTCATAGGTTCGAGATACGCCGAGGTGTCCTGCCGTTGGTGCGTCGTGAAGCTCTTCTAAAACGGTTGAGCGGAGGTGTTTAGGCACGACAAGTAGGAACTCACAGCCGTCCGGATGAAGGTTACGACGGTACAGAGTACCATCGCGGAGGACGAAGAGGCGTAGTGTGGCGTCGGCCGGAGTGTGTTCAAAACGGTCGATGAGTGCTCTGATGTAGGCGTCACGACGTTGCTCGTCGGCGAAATGAAGCAGCTGCGACACAGAGAATATGCAAGCAGCACTGGTAATATTGGAGGAGTCAGGGTCGTCAACAGGGTAACGCGACAAGCTGTCAGCGTCTTGGTGCAGGCGGCCAGACTTGTACACCACAGAATATGAAAATTCTTGTAGCCTCAAAGCCCATCGACCAAGCCGGCCTGTAGGATCTCTTAGCGACGAGAGCCAGCAGAGAGCATGATGGTCAGTGACTACGGAAAAAGGGCGACCATAAAGGTAAGGACGGAACTTCGCTACCGCCCAGACTACAGCAAGGCATTCTCGTTCCGTAATGGAGTAGTTGCGCTCCGATGGTGCTAGCAGGCGGCTCGCATAAGCAATAACGCGATCCTTGCCACGCTGACGCTGGGCTAAGACGGCACCTACGCCATGACCGCTGGCATCTGTACGTAATTCTGCAGGGGCATCAGGGTCGAAGTGGGCGAGAATGGGTGGTGAGGTTAGAAGATTGACGAGACGAGAGAAGGCGGCGGCTTCTGCAGTACCCCACGAGAATTGTACGCCTTTCTTCAAAAGATTAGTTAGGGGCCTAGCAATTGTCGCAAAATCTTGAACAAAACGACGAAAGTATGAGCACAGCCCTACAAAACTTCGAACATCTGCGGCTGTCTTCGGAACCGGAAACTCTCGGACAGCGCGAGTTTTGTCGGGGTCAGGCTGTACTCCAGAAGCGTCAACTAGATGGCCCAGAAGAGTAATTTGTCTGTGGCCAAAACGACATTTGGATGAGTTAAGTTGCAGCTTCGCCTTTCGAAATACATCAAGTATAGTTGTGAGACGCTCAAGGTGAGTGTCGAACGTTGGCGAGAAGACGATGACGTCGTCGAGGTAGCAGAGGCATGTGGACCATTTGAAACCTTGGAGCAAGGAGTCCATCATACGCTCAAAGGTGGCAGGGGCGTTGCATAATCCAAACGGCATTACTTTAAATTGGTATAGGCCATCAGGTGTGATGAACGCGGTTTTTTCTTTGTCCATATCGTCAACAGCAATCTGCCAATATCCCGAACGAAGATCAATAGACGAGAAATATCTGGAACCGTGCAGGCAATCAAGGGCGTCGTCTATGCGTGGGAGCGGGTAGACGTCCTTTTTTGTAATTCTGTTCAGGTGACGGTAATCAACACAGAAGCGCCACGTGCCGTCCTTCTTCTTAACCAACACCACAGGTGACGCCCAGGGACTCGATGAAGGCTCAATGATGTTTTTATCGAGCATTTTGTTCACTTCATCTTGAATTACTCGGCGTTCCGACACAGAAACTCGATACGGTCGTCGGTGAATAGGCACAGCATCGCCAGTAAGAATGCGATGCTTGACCGCGAGCGTCTGGCCTAAAGGGCGATCGTCAAAGTCGAAAATATCGCGGTAGGACGATAATACTTCGCAAAGGTCTTCAGCCTGCGTAGAGGACAGGTCCGTCGCAACCATTTTCTTTATGTTGGGATCGACGCCCGAAGCTGGCGCGATGGGCATGCTAAGGTCGCGAGAACCATCGGTCGATAACGCTGCCACGTATTGGTCGCCGAGACAATCAATGGTGGCAAGGCAAATACCTTGCGGTAGAATTTGCTTTGCCAATCCAAAGTTACTGACAGGCATGCGAGTGTGGTTCGCAGTAATAGTAACTATACTGTGAGGCACGGTGACGTCATACTGGATTGGGATGTCGGGCAGAGGAGTGACGAGGTACTCGCCATCAGAAACTGGTGGGAAAGACAACAGTTCAATGTAGGCTATGGACTTTGGCGGCAGGCGAAGAAAGCCGGTGGAGCGTAAGCGGCAAGGGGGTGAGTCAGAAGGTTCTGCGAGCATCGGCAACTCGAGGCGAAGGGTACTGGAAGAGCAGTCAATTAGGGCAGAATGGGCGGAGAGAAAATCGAGGCCGAGAATAAGGTCGTGGGGGCAATGAGCAATTACGGTGAAGAGTACAGGAATGTGGCGGCCGGCGATGCTGACACGTGCCGTACACATGCCGATGATAGGCACAGTACCGCCATCCGCAACGCGGACGACGCGTGCCGACGCTGGGGTGAGGAGCTTGTTCAGTCGTCGTCGGAAGGCAGCACTCATAATAGAAAGATGCGCTCCTGTATCGATGAGTGCCGTGACAGGATAGCCGTCAACGTCAACGTCAAGAAGGTTTCGGTTAGTAGGTAACGTGAGCAGAGGATTTGAGGGCAGGGTCGACAACGCAGCTTCACCTCCAGAAGCTGCAGTGCCTAGTTTTCCGGCTGGGTGCGGGAGGCGATAGGCGGCGAAGAAAAGCGGCGGGGTTGGGGCGAACGAGACTGGTGGCGTCGAGGTGAGGGCGAGCGGCTGTAGCGAAGGTTCGGAGCAGGGACATCAGCAGTAGTAGGTTCATGGCGGGTGGCATAGGGTACAGAAGGTCCAAAGGTGCGGGAATAAGTGGGGGCGTAAGTCCGAGGAGGTGGTGGCCATCGGTTGCGGCAGTGACGGGCGACGTGGCCGATGCGACAGCAGTGGAAGCAGATCGGCCTGTCATCAGGTGTACGCCATTCGGATGGGTTGCGGCGAGATGTGGCAGAAAAGGACTGCCGGGGACGAGGAGGGCCGCTAGATAACTGGGGAACGTTGGGTCGAGACGTGGAACACACGGTGTTCAGACCCATGTTTTCAAATTCCTGTCTGACGACAGCCTGAATCATCGCAATGGTGGTTGCTGGCGGATCGGGATGCGGCGAGGAGAAGGCTGGCAAAGAGGCGGCCTCGAGTTCGCGGCGAACAATGCGGGTGACGTCGTCACAGGTGGTGGTCTGACGAGGTCGACCCTCACATGTCGACGTAGCAGCAGTGTTGGGTAGGCGCGCAATGTGGTTTGAGATACGGCGGCTCTTAGCCTGTTCAAGGCGACGGCACTCTTTTATAATGGCGTCGATAGTCGACACGTTGCCGAAAACAAGCAAATTGAAAGCGTCGTCGGCGATGCCTTTTAGCACATGTGCCACTTTATCTCCTTCGGACATATGATCGTCAGCTTTACGGCATAGAGCCAAGACGTCGAGGATGTAGGAAACGTATGGCTCTGTAGGTGACTGAACACGAGACGCAAGAGCCTTTCTCGCGGCAGCCTTGCGGCCAATGGGGTCGCCGAACAGTTCCCGTAGCTTTTCTGTGAAGGAGTCCCAACTGCTGATCTCTTCGTCATGCGTCTGGTACCACACGCGTGGGGTGCCGCCGAGATAAAAGATAACATTGGCGAGCATAATCGTTGGGTCCCACCTGTTATTAGCGCTGGCATGTTCGTAGAGCTTGATCCAATCGTCGACATCCTGTCCCTCCAGGCCAGAGAACACACCTGGGTCACGATGTGGGGCAACCGTGACGACTGGAGCGGTCGGACAAGCCGAAGCCGTTGCGGAGGCGGGTTCGTCACCGGGAGGCATGGTGACAAGCTCGGTGTGCCGACCACTTCAGAGTTCCGTGGTGAGGACGGGGATCGCTGACCTCCACCAGAAATGTTACGTGTGGAAAGACACAGACGAGAGATGCTATTTACAGGCTATTTACACTGGAGCCAGGCAGCCAGGCTGACACTCGCTCGTGCCGAGGGCACCGACCAACTTCTTCGTCGTTCTCGCGGCGGCTCGTCTCTCGCGGAATCATATCGTAATATTATTATCAGGCACGCTTCTTTTTTAATTGAAATGACAATAAAAGAAAGATACGTAGTCACCCTATTATGGTGACGGCTACGCCTTTTCTCTTAGCGGAAACAACAATATGAAGAATGTGTAGGAAAATGAAAAGAAATAACTTCATACGGCAAGAAATCCACAGCACAGTCCTATACGTCCATGAACATAACTATGTAAAAGTCAACTGCAAGTTGCAGGTAGGCTTCAATATGGGACTGCGGATTAATTTTGGCCACCTTGCGTTCTGTAAGGTCCACTTAAATCTAAGTACAAAGACGTTATTGGATTTCATCATCATCGAAATGCGGCAGCCATGACCGGGATCGAACCCGCGACCTTGAGCTCAGCAATGCAGCGTCGTAGCAGCCACTGAGAGACCACGGTGGTTCCCGACCAACCTCGTAGTAAATAACACAATTAAACAACATTATATAGACACTGAAAAATAAACAGGTCGATTTATAATGGAGTCGTAGGAGAAAGGGGCAAAGAAGAAATGTGGTTATAATATGGAAGAAAAAGAAAAAAAAAATGGTTTATTCCGTCAGCATTCCTGATGCAACAAAGTTATTGCGCACAATCTAGGAGACTTTCTTCAGGGCACAATCCAGGCTGCTCGCACCAAAGGTAAATTAACAATAGCCGTCAGGCTAAGGCCAATACGTGTAAGGGTTCTCGCACACAGAAAGTAAGCGTAGCTTTTTCCAAGACAGAAGAAGCACACCTTCAGTTTAAAAGCAGATAATGGTTCTGGTTCAAGAATTTTATGTCTCCCACACGGAGCAGAAATGGTTGACGACAGGAAACCGCACCTGAGCTCTTATGTGAAGCTTTAAGCGCGTAATTCGGCATCGTAGAAGAGTAATTGATACAGCGCGCTGTCGTGCGGACATGTACGCACATTGTCTCGTCTCCAAATACTGGCTCGAACCCACTACGGAGAATTGGCCAGGAAGCACGCGGTTTCAAGTATGTTTACCAGAATTAAAACAAAATCTAAATTTCAATGGCAGAGTGTGGGTTAAAGGAATATAATTTAGAAATTGGAATAAGAAATACTTCGGTGTGAATTTCAGTTTCCCCGTATTCTTCTTCGTATTATTATTATTATTATTATTTGAAGCATAAGAACTGGCCCATAGGAAACGAGGGAGGGCCAGCCTACTTGCCCTTTAGAAAAGAGTGGATAGAAAGAAGGCAGAAGGGAATAGATAACACGGGACCACGGTAACTGCGGCACGCTTACTAAAATGAAAACCGCCACGCCAATGATACCAGAAACAATAAACAAAAATACCGTCGTGTATAGCACATTTCAAATACTTAACGTACTCACGAGTTCACTGGACGGCCGGCCCGTTAGTTCCTCCGAGAGAGAAAAAACAAACAAACAAAGGAAGGTCACTCGGCATAAATCACTGCACAACTAAGGGTCCGGTAAACTATGGCGCCCAGTAATTATGTAGTACACGCCGGCACAGTGCCACCAGGATGAGGACAGCGCTGTGCAAGGGTAAGCGCGGAACCAGGTCACCGGAACTCGTCTGTGTCCGACGGCGGTTCGCACGGTTCTGCTTCCGCCTCGCCGGCGCACGGGAGATTTCTGCGGGACAAAAGAGCTCGCGCGCGCCACCCGACCCGGCGAGAGCGACGCGGACGCAAAGCGACTGTCGGCGCTTCGAAAGCGCTGGTTGTAACCTCGAGAGCGAGCGCTCGAGCTCGAAGTTGGCCCGCCGGCTCCTGCGGACGACGTCGCCACTGTCGCGCGCCGATCCTCCTCCTCCTCTTGCTATTTTTCTTTCTCTCCTTTCCTCGCGCGGAGGGCAATGCCACGTGGGCTGTCCACGTGACGCCCAAATCACTTCGCGGTTGGGCGCCAACTGTTCGCAAGCTTAAAACGCTTACAAAGACGCCGGGTTCTGCCAGACGTTCCGCACCCGGGTGCCCTGAGAAAGGATGCCTGTCAAGTGACCGCACGGGGGAGGAAGGAAGTCACGCGGATGACTCGAGGAAAGTGGCGGGCGCGCAATTTTTCACCCCTTCTCTTTTGTTTGTGTCAAACATCTCGCTCTCCTCCTTTCTTTCTTTTTTCCCCTGCGCAGGGCTGCCCACTGTGGCTGTGCCGTGGGTTGTCTTTCCTCACTGTTTGTTTCCCTTCGCCATTGGAGGGAGTATATAAATATTTGACGCACGTCGTCGGGTACCCCCAAACTTTCCTTATTCTTCTAGGACTTTTTCCTTCTGGTCAGCTTAAACTTAGTGCTTCATTTCATGGGACCGCTGAGTGAAATTGCGCAAGCGCTCTACGTATACTTACTTTCTTCACGCTGTGCTCTTTGGCTTGGAATCCGTGACTCGTATTTTGGTCTCCAGTTCGACTTTGACGGCCGGCACGCCGTGTCGAAAAGTTCGGCCTTTAATGAGCACGGCGTCAGTTCCTGCGAACTCATGATCGGGAAATTTGGTCTCGGTAATGGGTGTAGAAATGCGACCGGGTAAGAAATTCATCTTTACTACTGCAATTATTATATATTATTTTTTTGCGTGCTTTAACATTTAAGCCTATCATAAGGTTGTTCGTAGCCCTTAAGTGTACTTTAGCCTTCTCAGTCACGAATAACAGCGACACCATTAACCTCAACATCTTTGCGATTAGCTAGATGGATGTGCTGTTGCTGACCGCGCTCTATATTATATCACTTCAGTTTCTCGTTTTTAAAGGAAAGGTTTCTTTGCCCACTTTCTAGGGTTTTGCGTGGCTGCCTGGATGCGGGTTCGGAAGGAGAAGTTTAACAGACTTTTCAGAACATGTCAAATCAACAGTGGTCAGCTATTCGCCACAGTCACATCTCAAGAGACGGGAAAAGAGAGAGTCAGTCGCTATCTCGGCGAGTATCTTTTTGAGTATATGCACAAATACTAAATGAAAGTAGCCCAACAATGGCTTATATAACCCCTGTATGCTGACCAAGTATGCGCACCTCCGTCCTGCGTAGCCGAATAAATATGTCCTACATAAAACCTGAACATATTATGTCGACTGATAGGCATTTATATAATTTCAGTCAGGTAGGTTGTAAGTAAACAAAATTGTACGCATCGTCTTTAGTTGTAAAGCCTTTATTTGCCTAGAGTGTCACATATCTGAAGCCTTTCTTGCGAAATAAACTGCGAAACCACTGGTAACGCATGTGGGACGCATAAATGAATGATAAACTGCACGTTATAAAGCCACAGTTAGGTTTTTGGCCCTCCGCGACAAAATCACGGCGAACACATGTCCTATTCTGTCGTCTCAGAATAGGACACACATTTAAGACCCATAGTTTTCTACTCACTGGAAATGAACCTCCAAGTTGTCGTAGACGCGGAAAGAGGCTCACTGTCCTCCACGTCCTACTGGGGTATCGGGAAGCCGTAGCTGAGAGAAACAAACATTTTCCTCTGGCATACCGCTATTGTGTCCCACTTCATCCGGCAATGTTTGGTAAAGAACCGCTTTTTACCAGCAATGCAGCCCTCAGTTTCTTGAATGATGTTGTCTTATAAGTTATTAGTCCCATCCATTCGAAGCGCTTCCTCTCTTCAGAGGATGCCGCTGTGATAGCAGTATTATATAGCACATGCCTCCATGCCCTTGTGTCTCAAGGGCTCTAACGAGGCAGTGGTGCTCTAGTCAACTTTGGCATCTGAAATTTTTTTGCATATCGTATCATTCTTTCGCAGTGCATCTTAATGCTCATTGTACACGTCATTTCTCATCACCATAATCTTACTACACATAAGTTTTACACACCTTAGAGCGACCATTCTTAAAGCCCCTTTAAAGCCACGTCACATGAACTTCACAGAACTCATAACTACACTGCGAACTCATTACCACGGGCATGGCGCTCTTTGGCCATACCTGGTCCTTGCGCCATTAAACATCAAACACCCAATTCAATAAACTACGGCATGTGTGTTGGATCTGAAAATTTTGTAAGCATTCGCAGTTTCCAAAACAATGAATGAATTCTGGGGTTTCAGGTGCCAAAACCACGATTTCATCGTGGTGGAGGCACGCCGTAGTGGGGTACTCCGGCTTAATTTTCACCACCACGGGATCTTGAACATGCCCCCAGTGCACGGGACCCCATGGGCGTTTTTTCATTTCGCCTCCATCGAAATGCGGTGGCCGTGGTCGGGATTTGATCCCGTGATCAGCAGCGCAACACCATAGCCGCAAAGCCACCGCGGCGGGTTCCAAAATAATAAAAAAAAGCACTTATACCTGGGCAGCAAATCAAAATTTGTGTGCGCCAGATAAAGGAACGAGGCAATAGAACTAACTCCGTTACCACGTTTTATTGAAGAACGATTGCTATAAACAACGTAGGAGAAGTAGGTTTAATTAAATTATTAATTAATTCCACCTACTTGTGACCAAGACGCGTTAAAAATATACAAAATGTCTGAGCTAATTTTAGCCATAGTTTAAAAATATGCGGATGCATTCTAAGGCGACGCGACCAAATGCGTGTTGCTGACTTTTGTATGTAGTGTGTCACGCTACTTTCTTTATTTTTTTAATTAGATAATTAGGCGAAATTAATTAAGAAACTTCTAAAGCAACGCAGCTAGGCAAAAAATTCCAATAAGCAAGTTGCAGAGCGGTTTGCAAAACGTCGGGATGAACAGCTTCTGTCTTTCTATCTATTAGGTGTTAGTGTTTTTCAGCTTAGTGCGGATGTCCGCGAAAAAAAAAAAGAAGTGATAGCAAGTGACATGCCCGCTTGCGCGTCGTGATTGCACTGCTCCCAAGCGTTCTGCACACAAAATAACATAGCATTTAGCCGGGTGTGCTGCCGCTGCGTCTTCTTATCGCTATCATGAACCGACGCGAGGGAAGCACATCGCTGGCGTAAATCGCACAGCCAACGTCTTCGTCACTGCCATGTCGCCTATTAAGCGGCAGAGCGCCCTGCTACATGCTATGTCCCTTTGTACGCGGACAGTTTGGGAGCGCTGCAATCCCGGCGCGCAAGCGGGTATGTCACGTGATATTTTTATTTTTTATTTTGTTGGCATCCGTGGTAAACTGAAAACACTAATACTTAATAGATAGAAAGTTCGAAACTGTCTAATCGGACGTTTTACAAAGCACTCTACAACTTCCTAATTAGATTTTTTAGCCCAGCTTCGTTGCTTCAAAAGTTGGTTAATTAATCTTATCTAATTATCCAGTTAAGCAAAATACAAAATATAGCGTGACGCACTACATACAAAAGTTAGCAACATGCACTTGGTCGCGTCGTCTTAGAGTGCATCGGCAGATTTTTAAACTCTGGCTAAAGTTAGCATAAACACCCTGTATAACATTCTTCATAGCAGAAATAAACTACGAACAACAGAAATAGAATACGAAAGGAAAGCGTCTAATGATGCACCGATTGAAGGGAACGACGAGTGAGCATTTGCTAGAGTTTACGTTGTTCGATACTTTCTCATTTTCGCGAGAGCTTTAGGAAACAGGTGCCTAAGGCCCTTCTCTGTATTCACCAGTGAAGACAGGCGTTCCTTTGAATGCTGTGGATTCCATAAATGAGCGCAGAGGCAAAATATTGATTACAGAATAAAATGGCATCGATCCTTTGGAAATTATTGGCGAGGTTAATGCTACTAGCAATCTTTCTTATTATATAGGTAGGGTAATTGGTGATGATGTGTATTACATGTTATGATAAGTCATACGATAATCATTGTATCCCCATGTCATACATGAAACGCCAAACATTATGGGCCCATATTAGCAGACACAGAAAGTGTGAATCTCGCTGCCGGCCAAAATGCCGAATGATACCATGACATCGTATATTTTGTTGTATTCACTGCAGCCCAGTTGAAAGAGAGAGAGAGAGAGCAAATGATAAAGGAAAGGTAGGGAGGTTAACCAGGACTGAGCCCGGTTGGCTACCCTACACTGGGGAACGGGAAAGGGGCACGGAAACATTAAAAGGAGAACAGAAAGTCCACTGGGGATATCGTTCGGTCACTCAGTCCGGATCACAGACGCTGACCCAATCCGGTAGCTTTCAAATATCGCAGCAGCGCTTTAGTGGCCTTTTGTAGCCCAGTTGAATTTGCGTATAGTACCCTTTAGTATACTGGCCGCACATTTGTTGCAATGACTATATACATCAAGAGGCCGCGCTCGACGCCGAGGTGTCTGTTGTTAATAGGGTGCTATCGTATAACGACATTTAAGGCTACATGCCACTTGTGTCACCTTGACAAATCCATCCCGAGGGATTGGCCTGTCTGTTGGGGCACATGCCCGGTGAAGTCCTCTGCTACAGGACAGCCAGCAGCAATTCGTCTATTCTGCCACCTACGTGGCGGCCCACTTTGCCTGCTTCTCAAGACAGCAGTATAGCACATACATCGTGGCACATGCTTCTAGACAACTTGGGTCACTGGCCATGGCGGAATAGCTTAGATACATGCCGCAAAGTGGGTAAAGTTCCCGAAGAGTGCCAATCAAATGAAAAGTGGAATCAGCATAGGCGCCATGCAGTATTTCAAACTGCGAAGGCTACGCGGTGTGCCTCTGTATCTTAAGCGCAGCTGTCTCGTATATAAAAGACAATCAGCTGTGCACACTTTTCAGCTTGAGTCATGAGCCAGCGATCACACTTTATTCTTGACCTATGTTGGAACTCTACGGATGTTGGGATCCCTCGATCAACAAAAATGGCACCGTCAGTACCGCGAAAAAAGAAAAAAAAGACAACAACAAGCAAGCAAACCAGTGCTCAAATATTATCACAAGAGAACGCGAGCAAGGTTAGTCGCCAGTGTCTGAGGGTTGTCCAAAAGACGTGTGATAATACGCAACTTCTGAAAGCAGCGTTAGAGAAATGACGCACGGACTTCTCGCTTGCGAAGGAACCGTTCTTATGGCACCGCTGCCCCAAGTTAAAATACAAACTCGGCGCGCTTCCAACGGGCGATTTAAGTGTATCGTTCTCCTTTAAACGAAAGAAACAATAAATAACCGAATCCGCAATGTTTACAACACGTCTTTCTTATCGACGTAGAAAATTTTATTCAAGAGCTCTGAGGCGTCGCAGAAAGAGCGAATGCATCAGGGAATGAAGAGACAGCTCGCGCTCGCTATGACGTGAAGCATCGAGGTGAGGACGGCACGGCTGAAGATTTATGCTCTTCACTTTTCACGCGGTGTTCGGCAAGCGCGCGCCAGAGACGCGCCGATAAGCGTGGGCGCTCACAATGGAGCCACGCGGTGGAAAGACTACGCTGCCTTGGTGCCGTCGGTGCCGTCTCGAGGAACGCGTTTTTCGGCTTGTCACTTTGTGTAGAGCCGCTGGCTGTTCGGTTGTGTCTGTGCTTTTGCTCTGACCAAGGGCAACGAAGGTGTCGAACTTATAAAAAAAAAGAAAGCAAGAAAAAGCAAACAAAAAAAAAACAAGAAGTTCGTTGAGTAATACAGGCGAGACAAATGGGTTAATAGGAATGCATGGGATCGAATTTTTTTTTTCCCTCGCGTGGCTTAAACGACCTCGCGCAAGAAAAAGACAGCTGATTTGAGCGACCTCGCTGAATCACAGCCTAATGCCCAGCGAAGCTGTTTCTTTCGAGCAGTTACATTGCCTGCAAATAAGCAACACTTTAAAACGTTACTCCCGTATGACTCGCCCAGCCGTTAGCAACGTTGCCCGCATATAACGCTTTCAAGAAAGCACTTGCTTCAGGAATTGTCAACCAAGACGGTACTTCAACCGCAGGCTTATAACTTCGCATGCACGACAGCCATACACTGTCCCCCATCTGAACAAATTTAACCTCGGTGGCTTCCTGGAGAGGGATTTCAGTCTGCGTCGTAATTAAACGCCGCACTTAGAACTTCGCTTATACATCACCCATACCCTGCCCTCTGTATCACCTAAAAATAACAAAATCAGTCGTTTAGTTGACCAAGGACGTGAATATAGGAATTTTTCCTAAAGAAATACTGGCGTTTCATGTGCCAAAACCATGATCTGATCATGAGGCACGCCGTAGTTGAGGACTTACAATTATATTGACCGTCTGGGCTACCTTGACGTGCACTTTAATCCAATTACAGGAGCCTTTCACATTTCGTCCCCATTGAATAGCGGCCACCGACGCCGGGATCGAAACCGTAACCTAGAGCTGAGCAGCGTAACGCCAGAGCCACTGGCTTACCAAGTCGGGCTATAGAAACATATATGGAGGGTGTATAGTAAGCATTTGGAACGATCGCGATTCTACCCGAAGTGGTAAACTTTCGCGGTCACATCACCTTTAACAATGCTCCCATATCCAACATATGCGAACTCGGTGTCACGTACGTACAGTTCTCATATAAGGCCTACCTTGGTGGCTTAGTGGCTGTGGCATCACGCTACTAAGCACGAGACCACGCGATCCAATCGCGGCCGCGGCGACCGCATTTCGTTGGAGGCGAAATTACACACACATATATATATATAAACTGTGTCCCGTGCACTGGCGGCACGGGATACGGTTGCTTACAGTTGCTTAAAGATCCCCAGGGGGTCGGAATTTCCGGAATCACCTACTACGGCTCATAATCATATCATATCGTGGTTGTGGCACGTAAAATTTAATAATTTATTTTTCAACAGTTCTCTTAGGACACTGTATATAGGAAACATAGCGGATAACGTTCATATCACGCTTTCGGCCACATGCTGAGGTAATTTTAATGCGTTCGCATTCCTTGGGCACTTCACGCACTTTCTGTGTGCTATCTGTCGTTCTATTTATGTTTTAATCTATGTATCCGGGACTGGGCAAAGATACCTTGCAATTGTATCATGATACGATACGAGATACTATGGCAGCAAGTGTTTGAGATACAGATACAAGGTACTACCGCCATTATTGTATCCGATACGATACTTTCCATCTGTATCTTAACATCCTTCGATACATTCACAATTGTCTTATTGTAGATCTTATAATGTAGCAGCAAACGCGTATGCACAAAAATGTTTCCTTGGAAATTTCTTAACCCAGACCAACCTTGTTTTAGTTGAATGAAATACCTGCAAGTATCTCAAAATCTTTGTTTCCGGATGAAAATACTATACTTTGAGCAAGAAAGACAATTTATTCTGGTTGTTTAGCTGCTTAACATGAAAGCTCTTTATTCGCTGGGCTGTCAGCGGTTGTTGCATGCGCGTTTGTAATTGATGGGAGTCGCTACTGTGCATGCAGAACAGCTAGGAGGTCACCATCTAACTACAAGAACTTCAATATGAAGCCTCGGCACTATGGCGCAAATAGCGGTGCGGTGTTTTACCTTGTCCGTACACGTATTACCTTTTACGCAATACCGGATCAACGGACAGGTGTACAGGAGCGAGAACGCTGGTAGCTACTTTTTTGTTTGTTTGTTTTTGATGCTTCTTGTATGCAGAAAGTACATAAAATGTCAATGACCTTTCATATTCCACTTATTTACCTGCGTAAAGCGTTCGTTAGCGACATATTCATTAACGTGCAATCCTTCTACGATTTTTCTTCCAAGAGAGAACTTGTGCAGCCCAAAATAGTTTAATACGTATTGTAGTGGCGCAAATTGTCGCAGAATACCGCCGCTGTTCACACTACCGCCACTTCTGGCTCCCATTATATATATATATATATATATATATATATATATATATATATATATATATATATATATATATATATACTGATTCACATCTTGCCAGACGTATCATGATACAGATACGAGATACCCTAAGAGTAGTTAAGGTAGTATCTAAAATACATGTATCTTCGATACTGCTCAGCGCTGTATGTATTTTGTATGTTCGCTTGTTAGTATCTAACCGTTCTCCCGCCTACCTGGGCGGTCAGTAGTCGAATGGGTAGCCTATCAGCCTGCTGTGCCGAGATAACAGGATTCGAAACAAAGCATCGGACCAACATAGATCACTGAGTAGGTGGCAATGCGTACATACGTGCCGCTCTTCAACAAACTTCTATGACGGCGACATGGGTCACTGTAGACGCGGGACTGGATATGTACCGCTGTTCCAAGAAACTCCTTGGCGCCGACTTGGAGTACTTGAAATACATTGCATTCTAAAAGAGCCAAATACTGAATTTAGCAACTTTCAATTACTTGAACTCGGTCACAATGACCTAAACACGAGAAGATAATTTGCAATCAGCGGCGTCATACTAACGTATACCGGCGCTGGGCTTCCGGCGCGAAATTCGAGAAATGAAACGTTTGTCTTTCGTTTTCTCTTATAAGAATGAGCGTCTCACCAAAAAAAATTAAGACGATAAAATAAATAATTACTTTACTAGACTAAACTGGTCTAGTGTTCCTCTTCAGTGTCCCTTTAGCCATTGAGCTACAGCGGAGCCTGTCCTCCCGTCCGCCTACTGGGATATATTTGTGTACGAGTACTAGATCTAACCCTGGAATCTAATCAAATTGAATTCATGCACTGTAAGCCAATCTACACCCTCAAGCATCCTTAAGAGTGAAAATGATTATAAATTATACCCTTACGCCCGTCTAGGCTTGAACGGCCCGCATACCTGCACAGATGATGTTCGTGCGTTGTGGCATGTATGCGGGCGCGACTTGCTTCAGCGTGGTTAGCGTTTCGCTGCATGGAGCTCCTCGGCCGGCGTTCTGACGACACGCTGGGGCATGTATTTGCGACGCAGCACGTGAGAAACGCGCTGCTTTGCTGCAGGAAGACAGCACCGATAGGTACTACTATGGCTACTATACACGCGAGAAAGCGATGACACAATTGGGGGCCTGCATAGGCTGTGTTTTAATTAGTTTCAGCAAACAAAGCCACCTAACCTGCGGTCTTAGAAGACAGCGCCGTCTCTGTACCAGTCTGCCGTAATTGGAATGCACCTGGACAAACTTCTTTACCTGTGTCTAAATTCTGAGACAAAGGGAAATCGTACAGCTTGTGTGAGGGACCGTTTTCTTCAGAAAACGTATTAAAACTAAACAAATCAGTATTTTTATGTGCGGTCATCGACGACGGTGAATATTCGCCCAGAGTGTACATATCATTGAAATAACAATAAAATGAGCCGGCTTGCCACGAACGAAATGTTTAAGGACATGCCATTTCGCCTACTGAGGAATGCGCCCGTGGCCTAATGGTTATAACATCGGGTAGTTCTACTAAAGGCCGCCTGTGCAAATCTGACAGTTGGATATATATATACACTGTGATAAGAAGCCAGTTTTGCGCATTGATGCACAAAAGTAAATAGGACGCCAATGCATCTCGACTAACACTTTGAAAATTAATATATCGGAACTGGTGCCTTCTAGACAATACTTTCCAAATGGGTACGCCGTGCGAACTCAGCGGCTATAATTGGTACATTAAAATACGTGCCACAAAGTAATGAATAAGAAGGTTAATTAGCGTAATTACGGTAATAATTCAATTGAAATTGTTGATTTCTCGTAGAATTAATGGTCGCCTCATCGAGTAATTTAGATCAAGGGTTAGAGTTGCGCTATCTGCCATAGACAATCTAAAAAAATGCTGCAGCTAAAAAAAATCCTTTATTGTAGCAAAGTAATATCGTTGCAGTCGGAACGCAATATCGTTAAGAAGACGGAGCTGTGGGACGGTATTTTTCTGTTTAAATATTCCACACGCCAAGAGTACAAGAGTGTAAGAAAAAGAAACGACATTATTAACAACTCGTGAAATAGAACCCGTAGAGGAAATAGCGCTGTATAACGATGCCTGCAACATGTCAGAGCAGCAGGGGGCTTCGTGTACGACACGTCACCCGGCTTCGGAATCTCCGCCGCTTCGGTGGCGGAGTTATTTGGCGCCATCCATCAGGAAGGCGGGAAAACGAATCTGCTTCCCTTGCGCGGCCTCCTAGATCGGCGCGCGCGGGCACGCGCGGATCCAGGAGGATGTGCCCTTTCGCCCCTCCTCCCAATTACGCTCCGCTTGCTCTCCTTCGCAATTCCCGCACCTACGACTGTCTCCGCGCGCGCTGACCGGCCCGGCGCCAGCTTAGCCCGCTGCATTAAGTTTCATGTTTCGTTATCTTCTGTTATCGGGAAGCCTGCCCTGCTGTGCGTTGACCAGCGTGGGAAGTTTCGCCAGTTTCGTGGTCCTCAATAGCTGTGCGCCTGTGCTTCGCGATGGTTCACCCGTTACACGACTCGCACCGCTCGTGCATCGTGCAGTGCTGCACGAATACCTCAAAAACAAGCCCTGCAAGGTTCTTCCGGGTACCTAACGACAACAGGTGAGACCCAAGGACGTCAGAAGGTGCATGTACACAAACAAGGCCCTTTGCATGTGTGTGCGCCATGACTCTCCGGACGTCGTTGCGCCTTGATTGTGCTACGCTTCCCTCTTACCAGTAAAGAAAGCTGACAGATGTTTCTCCTCGTTGTCACCTGGTCTATGACTTTTTCTGTGCCAATTCTTATTCTGCAACTTCAGTAACTCACCCAGCTTTCCATTCCGCCCTCAGGGCCTTTTCTGGGTGTCACCGTTCTGCAAATGTAGTAACAGCTGAAAATAAACTGTTCGTGTTTATGTATTATCTCAGTAATTGCCGATGGGAAAACGGCGCGAACAACCTTCATGTGTAGACATGATACGCTTTTTTTCTAGAAAGCATGGGCATTGCAAGTGTCCTATATGCGGATTTTTACAGATCGTATTTGTGACACAAAGGAGTGATCAGAAGGTATGAATTAGTGCCTTAAGTAACGTAATGTTACTGCTAAGCATTGTATTCGTTGTGAAAGAAAAGTAGTGTTGTTGGTTTATTTCACCTGGTCGTTGATTTAGGAATAGGCCTTCCTGAGAATGTTTTCTATGTACTGCTGCAAAAGCTGACTACCTTCTGCTCTCCCTTGTCAGCGTTACTCAAGTTGGGGCCAAGTGCAAAATAATGTGATAATGTGTATCTCCGTTTTTAGTACAATGTTATTTTTGTTCTGCCATTGCTTTTTGATTTTTTTAGTAGCAATGAACATGTCCCGCATTTCATATACTTTTGTGCAGGTATATAAGTTCTTTTTTTTTCTCGTATGGCTCTCAATGAAACAATCTTAGCATTTTATTATATTTTTGAGGTATTTTGCGGGTAATTGCTTTTGCCATTACCAAAGAATATTACCTTCCTTTAGTTGCCATGACTATCTCATACACGTCGTGCAGTTTTGTGCAATATCTTAGTGAGTATATCAGAAGCTCTTCTACACTTTGGTCTTTAGGACATTATATAAAATCTTTTTTTATGTGTGTATACATGAAACGGCCTTCGTGTTTTCTTGAGTTTTATATTTTTGTTATTTCATTGTCTGTGAACTTTTGTGCTGTTTAGTAGTCATGTACATGTCATGCATTTTTCACTTTTGTTCATTTTCTGAGCGTGTCTCATACTGAGTTATACGAAAATATTTGTTTCCGGAATCGGACGTCAGTAAAACGATTCCAAAGATCTGTTGTGTTTGAACTGGAGTTTATATATGTTCTGGCATATGCTGCCATATTTAAAGTATGGACAAGTCTGCGTGCGTGCAAACACATAAAGAAGCCACGGTGCACCACGCGCCAATGCCTGGCGTAGCGCGCGCGCGCGATAAGAAAAAAAAAAGAGAAAAAATGCTCGCCGCGGACAGGTAAAAAGAAAGCAAAAGTAAAGGTGCGCGGGGTTAGGAAAGGGTGGAAAGATAGCGAAGCGGGTCGTCATGATAAAAACAAAAATAAAAACAACTAACTGCGCTAGGGTGAGGAGGCGCCGTGCGGTCCTGTTGCCATGACAACGTAAACAATCGTGTGCGCCGCCATTTCTCCAAAGTATCGCCCTCCTACTGGGGCCGTAACTGAAGGGGACCTTGGCGCTAGTGTGAAAGAGCGTCTGCATTAAAACAGCCAATGGCAGACAAGCGGAGATTCACCCCTTGTTAGGAATGGCCTGCGAAGGTGGCAACGTGGAAGGTATTTCAGCCCGCTGCACGTGTTTCGATCCACACGCGGTGGGGGCGCCCTTCAGAGAACCAGCGAGGACAGCGCTAAACAACCGTGTGAACTTCCTTTGGAGAACTTGACTACGGCGGCGTTCATCCACCAAGTGCCTCGTTGGGAGAACAGGAGAAAGGCAGCTCTGGAATTTAGAGGCGCCGGCTGGGGTCGGGCGTGACCGTCTGGCTATGGGGACGCAAGACAATGGACACCGCGACGACCGCGCTGCCAAGGTCAGCTCCGAGTGCTGCAAAGGTCGTCTGCCCGCGGACGGGGCACTGAAACCTGTGTGTGCGTATGTGCGTTTGTAAAACGTCCCGCAGAGAGGTAAAACGTCCCGCAGAGAGGCGGCTGGTTTACGATGCCGTCGAATGTTTTGCCTCACCTAGGGATCTAGGAAACACGAAGTGGATAAAACCAGCCGTTGTCGGCGGCTAGGGTGTGCTCGTCGTTGTGCTCTGAGCTCGTCAATGTACTCGTGAGCTGTGTGCTCGTTTGCTGTATGCTTCGTCTTGCGGGCCCCATTTGGGAGTCACGCTAGACTGTGTAAATGTATCCCATGTTCAAATGTAAATAATGTAAATAAACCCTGTTCGCCTAATTCCCGACGAAGAGTCAAGGTCCTCCCTACAACTACGACCGCCAAACTCTAATACCCTGGGACGTCGCCCCAAAACTGAGACGAGATGGCTGGAAAAGATTGTCGGCCGACAGCGCGAGAAGCGATTCCGCCTTACGGGCGCAGCGTTGCTCCGTGATTTTCTTCTATAATGGCAATATTGACAGCTGGTAATTACGTCGACAAGAGGAAGAAAGACTGAAGAGGTATGAAGCAAACCGCTTCGCAGCTGCGTTGGGAGAGTCCTCTGTCGCAGTATATTCGAGCGGCATGCACTGCATGTGGGGAGGGGAAACATATTGCCACCTATCTCCATCAAACCGCCTGGATCAAACTCACGTCTTCTTCCGCATACACCATGTATACGTCAACAACAATGGCGTGTTTTAGAGCGCGAGCACGAACGTGGCCTCGCCAAAGTTGTCGCTCGCACTGTCACTCGCAGTGTTGAAAGCGGGACTGCGATAAATAAAAAGGAAAAGAAACGCAATGGCAAAGCCTTTAACAAAACTTCGCTTATGTAGCGATAATAGCATGGCATGCACGCTATCCTTCCGAGCGCAAGCGAAAAATATTGTGCAAATGCCACCGACGAAGATTAAATGTAAGCGAATAGCCGAACGCTTATAGAAAGTTATTCGCTTTATTAAACAAACGATGCCCTTGAGGGCGTATAATTGTTGCTGCGAGGATAATTAAGCAGCGTTTGTTATTTCATTGCGTAGTACCGTGGAGAACAGCGCCGTTAGCCAGCACAGTATGTGGCGGCCTGCAGTAAAGACGGACACGTCAGCCGATTCGTCATAACGTGCGCGTTGTGCAAGCTCCGGCGTAACGTGACTGCCACCCTCCTCTCCAGCCGCAGGAGCACTTTCAGCGCTTGCTTGATAGCTCTGCCTTTCGTCTTTCGTGTGCGCTGCACTTCAACGACTGACCATTACCCGTCGGCCTTAGTCAGCCACCAGTGAAGTGTTCGATAACGTTAGCTTGACGTTTAGTGCGTAGTAGACCAGAGCAAGCACGGAACAGCTTAGTAGGAACGCTAGTCTGCTGTTTATTGCGTGTTTACGTGCAATACTCATGAGTGCAGCGGGAGGCAGAACGCTGTTCTGGCTCCACCACCGTGCCGATTGAGTGGAGCTTTGACGGTGTGTCCACTTCGCTTCGTAGTTTCTTGGAGCCAAGCCCACTGCGCGTCTATTAAGACGGACGCCGGTAGCGAGACAGCACGACGGAGGCGATAGCGGCGCCAACGGCGGAAATGCGCCGCGAGCGTCAGAGCAATTACTATAGCAATAAAAAGCACACAGATTCAGCAGCCCCAAGTTAAACACTTCGGTAACCAACGACACTGCAGGTTTTTCCGTAACACGACCTAGCAATTTGTAACCCCACTTGAACAACTGAACAAATGGTCCATTCTTATGGGCAAATGCATTGCCCACAAACTTATGGGCAATGCATTGCATAAGAAGGCGCACGTGATTGAAGTTGGGACCTGTATGGCGGACAAACATTGCATGCATAACATTGCACGTTGCATAGGATAAAATTAAAAATTATATGCGTTACCGTCAGTCCAATAGCGTTTAACGAAGCGCTTCTTTGAAGCTTCGCTTCACACAAATTTCAACATATCCAACAATTTCAACAGTCCTGTGCATATGTTTTTCTTGAGTTATTTTCGTTCGCGATGATGCTACAAGGAAGCGTGATGTTACAGAGAACTCGGCTTATCTCTTAATATTGCGGCAGAAAGCACACACTTGTTGGAATGTACTTTTCTCAAAGCTTTTTTTTTAATCGTTTCAACTAACTACTATAGGAGAACAGCGACATAATGCGGGCAATATTCTACTTTATCTAAAACTTGTTTAATTATCTACACCTATTGCCTAAATACAAGCGCAAGCAAGTTTGCATCCTCATGCTGTGCGACATTTAGGCACTGATGACTTAAATGTATATGTGACGGAAACCTGGGCATCTGCCAGGTTATCGCTGGGAGATGCCCAGGCGCAGGTGACAGGAGGTGTCAGGGCGACCCCAGCCCGAAGAAGCCTCGGGAGACAAACTTCGTCCTCCCAGGAATGGTCGCCGAGAAAGAAGCAGACACCCGGGGGTAAAAGTGCCCCTGTGGCCCCTTCGAGAACAGGCATCTGGGCCTGGAGGAGAGCTCAAAGGTAAGAAGGAAGCCCAGCTGATGGTTTGTTAGAAACAGATGGTGAGTGAGCCATTCGGTCGGCCAGTTCGTTGAACGAACTTCCACTCTGTGGTTGAATCCAGTGCATGGTAACAGATAAAATGAGACAACTTGTTTAGCTGATCCATTTGTTGGGTAGATTTGGAATCCCTTTCTCACTTTTAGTTCACTCAATGCAACGAGCGAGTCTGTGAAGAGTCCTTGTAGAGAGACCATGTGTATTGAGTTCTGTAACGCTTTGTAACGTGCTAACACACTCCAAAACATGATGTATCGCTTGTAGTTCTAATAACAAGAATCCGGTATTTCGGTGGCGTGTGTGCGTGTATACTTAATTCTGGGTTGACTAGGGCTTACGAATCTGATTGAAAACAGCATGGCAGGCTGGCTGCGAGTCTCATTTTTTACAGCGGGCCCCTACAGTTGGCCGTCGGTAGCAATGTTGCAGAGCGGTTGGAGGTGCGAAGTGCGTTTGAAGAGAGCGTAGAAAGCGAATTCAGGCATATCTTTGGTTTCTCTAAACGAACAGTGCGTTGAATAGCTCCCTCTGATGCGACGAGACCCGCAGGCCACAACGCGTTGAAGGCGATCAAACGGAATTGGCGAATGGCTGCCGAAAATGGCTTTAGGCCTAGCGCATGCGTCAGCACGCGAATTGGACAGCCGCAGCATACACCGCGACACGGTGATGCTACAGCTTTCCGATGTGCAACAGAATAGGCCTGTCTTCCTCGCGGAATAGCTGCTGCATCCGCGTACAGTGTGCAATGGCCATGAAGAGATGTATACAAGTGGCTGGACGAATGTATTGCGATAGCACTACAGGATTGCCAAGATTGCACTGCCTGCAGCTTAGGCTTACGTTATAAACTAAATTAAAACCCTTGCAAGGCCTCATCTTTGGTTGAAACCTCGCTTCACTTTTGATAACATCAGTTCCGTGATCACCTATAGCTTATTATTACTCTATTACACGGTCGCCTGTTCGACTGGTTTCTGATACGGTTTACCATCGCGAAACGGCCAAGCTTAGAATGATTACCCGCATCCTCACAACGCGTAGGGCGGCGCTATACGCTGCATCGGCTGGATGAACTGAAACGTGTGCATAGTTCTCTGGTTAAAAAACAAATAGTGTGCTTTAGCAGGTCCAAGTTTCGTCAAATGGCAGCTGGAAATAAAGAATATTGAGAAAAAAAAGACAAAACTGATCGAACCGAAGTAGCCTGAAGTGGCGTAATGACGAAGTATAATCTAGGCGGGAACGGAAAATCAACGGTCGAGATACGGGTTCTCGCAGACGAGACGTCCGAATACTTTTAGCGTCATAATGACTCCACTATAGAGAAACGACGTCCTTTGATGGCATATAAGTTGCGAAGCCTGCGGCCTGTAATGACCATCCAAATGTAGTGCGCACACAGCTAACTCTCGTCAGTTTTCCGCGCAACCGCAATTCTGCGCTGACGTCTTCACACGTATCGATGAAGGAACCATTATGCAAAAGCCAAGGCGGAATATTGCATTCAGGTTGATCAAGCACCGGAAAATTAGGATTTCACGCTGACTTTCACGTTTACCTAGGCAAATCAGTGATTTTACGTGAACAGCAGTTCTGAGCTAAGAAATGGTACGACCAAGTTTTTTCAATCCTTCGTTCCGCTTTTGGTAATGCATTGCGCAATATGACGTAAGAAGATCGATCAGGCCTGATTTCATGTGAATGCTCATGCGTTTTCACGCCGAGCATTCTAACGACTACGCCACGAGCATTTTGCCGGTACTTCCACTGAGGGCCGACGAGGCCTGCCCTTCTTTTTGTGTCACCAGCGCGCTCTTTTTGTCAAAATCATGGGAATTGGAAACATTACTTGTGTTAGATTGCCCTAAGTTCGTCGAAGAGCCAAATACTCTCCTTCAAGGGTTGAAACGCTGAGCGGTCCGTACATGGCTGCAGATAACTTTGTCATCCCACAGGGACAGGACATTTTCCTCTCGAAGTTTCTTAGCAAGATTGATTCGTCTAGCGAGTGGTGACACTTAGCAGAACATTTTTAATAGTCGCCATTCGCTCGATGAAGTAAGTCTGTACTCTTCGTGGAGTGGACACGTCTGACCTGCGCTCCGTTGGGCCACCCAGTTGCTCGGGTGGAGCAACTGTCGCGATATCTTTGCAAGGCTTGATCCGCCTGCAGCTAGCAGCTTCCTGCTCTTCTTTTGCGACTGTTTTTCTTCGCGCTCATGTTGTGCGTCACACCACGTGTACACACGTGTCTGCGACGTTGGTGCGCGTGCGCAGCGGCGCGCTGTTCCTTCGCTCTTCCACCATTGCGCTGCGCGTGCTTTCTACAATATTCGCAGACGTGTCGTGTAGCGTCGCGAATGCACAAAATTCCACTTGGAAGTGAAAGCGATGTCAACAGAGGCCACCTGTTGGATTGCTCGTTAACCGAGGTGTGTCCTACGCGTGCTGCTTGTCGCTCCAGCTGCACGCTCCGTCAGATCCCGGTGGGGGCTGAGCGTGCTTTCCAAGAATTTCCAGAAGTTATCCAGGCAGCATTGGATTGCTCAAAACGCTTTGAAGGAGCACTGAGGGTTCTGCTTTAAGGTGATGTATTTTCGAGTTGGGGGAACACAACTGTCGTTCGCAGTAACTCGGGTAATTGAATAAAAAATTCACTGCGGCAACGTTTTTTTCTGGTTTCTCTTCGAAGCAACAAAGTTGCTCTGGGGGAGGTGGCAATGGTTTTTAAGACGTGCGACGCGGCAGCCCATGTCTGCAATTTTGACATGTTATCCGAGCCATAGCCGCTAAAGGCCGTCAGCTGCCGACTTCTATTGCTGAGAATGGCTCTTTATGTGACATTACCTCTTATTTGTTCCTTTTCTTTTCTGTGACTGGAAGCATGGTTGGGGAAAATGCCCGCGTGGGCTATATAGGGGCGTGCGTTTTTCTCTTGAAATCGGAGAAAGAAAATTTACTTCGCTTTTCCCACTGCTCTGTTCTAACTGAAATTTCCCACAAGGACTGCCTCTAGAAAACGCACGGGCTCTCCCGGAACGACTCCTTTCCGCAG